>NW_019416258.1:487333-526942 GCF_000390285.2 Anoplophora glabripennis | reverse complement strand
AGCACGCTTACCTGTGGAAGGATAGCTGATGTGGATGTTTATAATCCAATTTCTTACAAATTCTGCACTGTCTAACCATATTCACACCTTAAAAGTTTATCCAAAATACATGTATAAACACTAATCACGTTTCACTTACTAAAATCACAACTATTTTCTAACAAGAGACGCCATATTCTGCCAACCACGGCAGAACGAACGAGGAACACGCTACAAATTATTGCGTAGTTGCCAAGTCTTCAAACATGGCAAATATGAAAAATGAAAAATAGTTTAATATGTACAGAATTTAACAATATTGTATGCATAACTTAATAATACTATTCTATAATAATAATTTTCACAATTGTGATGAAAATTGCGATAAAAATATTAAGTACATTTCCAGTATAATTATACAGCTGACAACAATGATACAATTAGACTGTGAATAGACCAGGCTTCATCTAGAAATGTAAATAAATAAGTCCCCTTTATTTAAATGTCCTTGGAGTTGCCTATTATTTGGCATATGTGACGTCGCTACTAAAAAGGTCTATTGTTATTAGCTTGTTACTAGATATTGCTGGTATAATTCAATGCTACTCGAGGCATGTATCTTCAGTTAAGAATCTTGCCTATGAGGTTAGGTTAGGTTAGATATTTGTTAGACTTTGTTTGATAGGATTTTTCGGAAAATACTTTGAATTTATTTGAATTACCTAAATGCCTTTAAAATAAACTAAAACGCTTACAATTTATCACAATTTTAATGTAGTCGATATCTCCAAACTTCCTCCCACCACCTAGTATCTAGGAAATGCCTTTTTGGAAGTGAACAAAGCGAAATGAATAAATAAACATAATAGTAGGGTTACGTATAATTAGTACAACAATCACGTAACACTTCGGTAGAAATGTTACCTGGGCTCATCAAAGTTTCCGATTTTACCCGAAATAGCGGCGATAAGGTCTCAACGTCTCCGTCGGACCCCAGCCAGGTAACTGGATAAGAGACGTGAAGTTGATACTTAATGAATGCTCGGGGCTGACGAAACTTGTTGCAATGCGGATAAACAACACCTTAACATCAGAAAATCACCTGGAGACTACGCTATTAACCCGTATATCATCTCTCCTGCATTAACAACAAAGTTACTACGTTCACGTTACGTTCTGTGACATAAACAAAACTAAACGGCATGGATTTGTACACCCTGTCGAGGATATGCGTTACGATGTCGTTTTCCTTCTAACGTGCCTCTCTCTTTTGCGTGCACGGGTAGCAGCACTTGCTCCTATTTTTGAAACTTGTACAAGGTGAGTCGGTAACTCAAACACTCCCCACGCTGTGATTTTTAAAAACATTCAGTTGTTTAATTTATTAAATGAACTACTTCGATTTCACGGGCATCATCAAAACAATATTTTCTTTTTTTCAAAAACAGATATACGTAGTAATTAAAGTTATTAAATTATATGTTGTCAACAAAAAAGTGTGTAGTGTCACTGAATAAATAAATCAATGAAATGTCAATGAATAAAAAAATATCGTGAATATTTTTTATTTTTTAAATATTGACCGTTAACTTCGATCCACCATTTTGAATTTTGCATATCTGATCCCGAATTCGTAATCAGCGACCCCGAAAACCCCTATATACCCGATTTGGTTCAATTTCAAAAATTTTGTCCGCCATATTGGATCCGCTATCTTGAATTTTGTAATTATGACTTCAGATTCATAATCAGCAACCCCAAAAACCTATGTAACCACTTTGACCTTGATGATAGGCCATCTAAAAAACAGTGAAACTTAAAGATTTAAAGTGATGTTCTCGATACACGAGATCACATATTATGACATATATCACTCATATCTCCAAAACCAAAGCTGAACTCATCTTGGAACTTTCCCAGTAACACGTTCTAATGATATACAATAACTTAGTACAAAATTTTTAACGAATTACGAGTTTGCCAAAATGGACGATTTTCGGGCTGTTTTTGAAGTAACTCTTTATATTTGATTTTAAAAATGACATCGGCACACTAAAAAAACCTGTGCCTTTGATTAGACTCATTAGGCTTCATGCATTTTGACGTGCTGGATTCGAATCTGAAGTCTGTTTAACTCGAACACCCCCAAAATTTTGAGTAATTGGCAAAAAATAGTGAAAAATCGCCAAAAATCACGTTGGTGAGCTTAAAAAAATTCGAAAATTTTTTTTCTGAAGTTGATGAAGTGTGTTTCTTATGTATTTTGATACGGTGAATTCGAGTCTGAAGTCTATTTGTTGTAAGGCCCCACAGATTGGACAAAAAGACGCAAAAAATAGCTGAAAATGGCAAAAAATCATATTAATGAGGGTGAGAAAATTTAGAAAGAGGTTTTCTAGACTCGATCAAGTGTTCTTCTCATAAATTTTGTCGAGTCGAATTTAAATCTAAAGTCTGTCGAGAATTTTTGCAAAAATCGCAAAATATGGCAAAAAAGTGGAAATCGTGAATTCCAAAAAATCTTGAATAAATGTCATGGATATGAATTACTTCCAAATAAATTCGACTGACTTGAACCAGGCCTTCTTTGATGTTGCTCTTATACAGTGAGCGGCAAAAGTATGGAATATATTTATTTAAAAATCAGATGTTCGTTATTTCAAGTCGCTCGGACCCGTCGAATTATATTAAATTTTCAAGCAATTTTAATTTATACAGAGTGGCCCAAAAAAAAGTTATGAAATCAAATCCAACTTTTTTAAATGGAAACTCCACGTTTTTGTATTTTTATTCAATTGTCCATGGAATTCTGATAATTTTTTATGTAACATAACCTATATCTTTTTCCGTTTTACCGTTTTCGAGATAATGGCGTCTGAATATAGAATTTGGAAAATTTTCAAAAATTACCCTGAGATTTACCCTGCTGGTTTTAAAATAAAACCACATTTACTTTTCCATCTTAGATGGCTGTGGTTCACAGAAAGTTAAGATAGGTATAGGTTGTTATGTTACATAAAAAATGATAATAATTCCATGGGGAATTGAATAAAAATACAAAAAAGTGGGGTTTCCATTTAAAAAAGTTGGCCTTGATTACATAACTTTTTTTGGGCCACCCTGTATAAATGAAAACTGCTTCAGAAAATGTGCAACTAAAAATATAATTCGACGTGTCCGAGCGATTTTTCAAATAACGAACATCTGATTTTTAAATAAATATATTCTATACTTTTGCCGCTCACTGTATAATAGGTGCACAACAACATTAGCAATCGAGAAACTAACAGCATTCATAAATGAAGGTTCCGAAAAAGGTGAATATATAGGCTCTCAGTTTTTAGATCTTACTAAAGCATTTAACTGTGTATCACATAACATTCTGATCGATAAATTGAAATCATATGGGTTTACTGTAGACAGCTTAGAATTGATGAAATCTTATGTCACAAACCGTCAACAATATGTTGGAGTATAAAAATGAAAAATCGGGTTTAAAGGAAAAACTCTGCTTATTGAAGCGATTGTCCTATATAAACTATATGAATGGGATTTGATATTACCAAATACGATTTTTGGCAAAGTTTTTGTACACAATTAGCCAAGAATGTGCGGTGGAAATAGAAGTTAGATATGGAAAGACAAACCCCTTTGATTATTTTATATTGAAAATACATTTATATACATTAATACTGTTCAAAGTGGAACACAATGACAATGTTTTAATTTTTCATCATTGACAATTTTGTTAATATCCATCAAATTATATTTACTTCAATATACAGCAAAACTGAAAAAGCAGTGCAGTTTATAATGAATATTTAGTGCGAGTTCATACAAAACATTTCTGTTATTTTATATAGGTACCTAAATGAAGAATAATTGTAAATATTATTAGTGAGATTTTAAATTCTGCTATGTTCACTTAGTTATTTCATTTCATTAAATATATATAGAACAACATAATGGGAGCAAATATCAATACTTGATTCTAATTTTTCTACTAAATAATACATATGTATGTCACAATGCGTCAGTATCATTGTTTATTTCAAGGTGCTAAGTACCTTTATTTTACTAAATTGGTTGGTTTTGCCGGCAAACAGATGATAATCCAGGAATTTTATATTTCTATTTACAAAATATATTCTTCGTGAAGTCACACATTGACACAGACGTTTAGTTTAGAATAAAAGAAATAAATTAGAAGAGCTAAAAGAAATCGTTATTTTGGTTATGCCCGATGAAAATTTAATTGGAAAGAACAAAATGACGCTTTAGTACGAAAATATGCTATTTCAGATTTCGTTTGGAAAACATGCTATCTCAAATTAAGCTTGGGAAACATTCTAGCTCAAATCTTAAATATTCCTTACTTTTTGAAAAATATATTATATAAGTTTATTATAAATGCACGGTCTCAATCATTCACTGTGCCAATTTAAAGGACCCCGCAATAATCTTATGGAAATTGGGTTTCTGTCAAATTGTCTGAATTTTTGATATGTTGCAGATTTTGTCATCCTGAACAAAAGTCTCCATGGGCACAAAGTGCCAAAATGAACATTTTGGCAGCTACGGAGTTGCCAAAGCTCCCCTGACCCGTTGCAAAACTATTCATTTTCAATACTATTTACAGATGTCAAAAACATATTTTAATTATTCTTATAGGGTAATGTTTTTGAGGTCACTGGATTCAACCCTCATGTCAGATTGGACAAATTGACCGTTGACAGCTGTCAATACACTGTCAACGAAGAATAGAAAAGTAAATATTCTCTTTTCACATTGAGAGTTTGGGCTTTTGAGGGAGCTGAATTCAATTCTCATGCCAGATTGGCAAAATTGACAGTTGACAGCTGTCAATTGACTGTCAACGAGGAATATAAAAGTAAATTTCCATAAGATTATTGCGGGGTCCTTTCTAGTCAAACTGAGATAGCATGTTTTTACTTAAAGATCTGAGCTAGCATGTTCAGGATGACAAAATCTACAACATATCAAAAATTCAGACAATTTGACAGAAACCCAATTTCCATAAGATTATTGCGGGGTCCTTTCTAGTCAAACTGAGATAGCAAGTTTTTACTTAAAGATCTGGGCTAGCATGTTTTCCAAGCTTAAAAAAGGAAACATTTGGAAAACATGCTGATATATCTAAAGAAAGATAAATGTTATGCGTTCTACAAGAAATGTTAAACACCTAAATATATAACACTTAGAACCTTTCTCATTTTTGTTTTACATTCTCTTTAGAATTAAATAGACATTATGTGTCTCTGCATATACAACTTTTTAAAGTTTTTTTTATTCCATAGGTACTATTTTTGTCAAATATTTCGCTTCAATTTCTAGTTTATTTTAATGATATGGTTCACTACAGTTGAAAACTATATTTTCAGTAATGCATGTAGAAGAAAATTAAACTTATTAATATCACTTTGAGAGATGTTCGACATTGTTTATTAATTCTCTGTTATTTTCCTATATTAGATATATGGGAAAATGCTGGAATATTGCTATATTTCTCTCCCGAAATGCTTTGGTCCATGAAATGAGTTAGTCATAAAAATATTTGTATAAATTAATAACTAATGGTATACCTAAATCTACAATGCCATTCGTTTCCATAAACTTTAACGGAGAAACAAACCGGTTCGTATCGATTCAAATTGTTGTTTCTCCTAATAATAGCAATAATTCTAATGTAGCAGCAACATTGAACAGGTTGCATATTTAAGTAGAGAAAATGAAAGTTAAAAAATGTATAACAGGATGTACAAACTGACCATTGCGTCCTTTCATTTATCGTGCTATATTTCGAATGCTAAAGAGCCATTATCAGTTCAGCGATAATTATCGGTTAACGGGTTGTTGTAACGCGTGCTGCGATTAGTTTGGTTCAGAGCCGGCTTTGCACACTTCATTGCCCCTTATACAGTCCGTACGATATTCGTTAGGATAGAATTCCATGAAGACCCCTGTGTCGCTTTCTTGGAATTAACCGCATTCGACACCCGAGGTAGAAAGGAATTGGTGAAAAATATCAAAGCACGCCCCTGTGGCGGCAAATTGTTGCAGTAGTTCCAATAATAGAACTTTATTGGGTTATTCTTTTCTTGGAATTGTATCTCATGAAATATCGTACGGATTGTATAGTCGTTTCGTATTGATAAAGTAACAAGGAATTTATTAAGTGCGTGAATTTTAATAAAGACTTTTCTTTTTCAGAAATTGAATCATTATCCATACCACAAACTCATGAAGTAACGACACACACTCCAGAAGTAATGACAACATTAAGAATGCCAGCCGAAGACTCAGTAGAAACTACTATTAGGCCGATAGAATTGGTTTCATCACCCACAACCTCAAATTCAACGGAGACTTCGACGTCCAATTCAACGGGTTCGTCGATCTTGAATTTAACAGAAGTACCAATTTCAAGCTCAACAAAGACAGAAGTTTCAAATTCAACAGAGGTATTGACCTTGAATTCAACAGTGGTCTTAACTTCAAATTCATCGGAGGTTTCTAGTGCAAATTCAGTTGATATGACGACGTCAAATTTAACAGAGATCTCAACTTCAAATTCAACAGAAGTCACAATCTCAAATTCAACGGAAGTCCAAACCTCAAATTCAACGGAGATCCCATCTTCAAATTCAACGGAGATCACAACCTTGCATTCAACGGAGGTTCCAACCTCAAATTCAACGGAGATACCAACTTCAAATTCAACGGAACCTCTTATGTCAGATTCAACTGAAATCTCTAATTCACATTTGATGGACACTGTAACTTCTGGTTCAATGCAAAATCCAAGTTTAAATTCAACAGAGACCACTACTTCACACTCTGTTGAGATCCCGACTCCAAATATAGTGGAAATTCCAGTCTCTAAATCAACTGAGACTTCAACTGTACATTCAATGGATATTCCATCCTCGAATTCGACCGAAGTTTTGCCCTTAGATTCAACTGAGGTTGCAACTTCACATTCAATGGAATCTTCTACTCCAAGTTTGATGGAGACCTCATCCTCAAGTTCACCAGAAAATTCAACTCTAAATTCTTCAGAAACATATGTGTCAAATTCTTTGGAAAGTGCAACCTCAAATTTAATGGAAGCTTCAACAATGACTCCATCAGAAACTTCAACTTCAGTAGAAAACACCTTCAGGCCGGTAGTATTCCCTCCATCGCCACCAACCTCAAATTCAGCGGAAAGTTCGGTTTTTAACTCGGTGGAGATTTCAACCTCTAATTCAATTATTGAGACATCAGCAAATTCTTCTGATACTACCACCTCAAATTCATTGGAAATGTCAACTTTAAATGCGTCAGAATCCTCGACATCTCATATTATGGAGACTACCATGAATTTTTCAGAGTCACCCTCCTCAAACGTAATCGAAACTTCTACGAAGTCTTCAGATGACTCAACCTCAAATTTTATAGACGGTTCCACAGAGACATCGGTCGACAACTCAGCGGATAGTTCATCAGACCACTTGATAGAAACATCAACGGACATGTCAACAACGGAAAATTTAACGGAGGCTTCAACTGAGAATCCAACTGAAAATGCGCTGAACGACGAAACCACCACTTTCACTACCACCAACGCTGTTGACGAACCTAAAGGTAGAGCTCTGAACTTCTCTGTTGAAGAAGAAAATCCAAGAAACGTGCTATCGAATATGTCTCACCATCACGATGAGGACAACTCAGATGATGTTACAATACACGACGACGATAATTTCAATTTGGATGTGGATTCGCTTGATTCGAAAATATTGGCTCCTAAGAACCAGATTCACAACTTTTCCCTTAGTAAGTACCATTTCTTTTATTTAGACCAGAATTAATTGAAATATGGTGGATTAAATCAGATATATTAAAGATCAAGTTTTTATACTTTTACTTTATTTAAAGGTGACAAATCTTCCCCATAATTTTATGAGAATTTTTGGAAACTTTTTAAGATTAATTTGAATTAGTTTAATAATATATTATTACAGTACTATTTTGTCTATATCTTCCTTATATATGTTTAATTTGACTGAAATTCACGTTCTATCCAAATATACAGAGCATTGCAAAATATTGTTTTTAAGAGCAGATTCTACATCCAAAAATATGAAAAAAAACGTAGGTCCGCAAATGCTTCGTTTTCGAAATAGAGCCTGCCAAAAAAATAAGAATAACATGTTTTTTATTGATAATTTCTAAATTTTTCATTGGAAATTGTTTAAATTTGGGTCAATACACTTATGATAGGTAGGTTATAATTTGGTATATATAATTGATTGCGTTTCAGACACATCAGGGGCGTAGATATGGGGGAGTACCTATTGATTTTTAACCAGAAAATCTACGCCACTGGTTTTTCTACTGGTTATTACTTTATTTGTAGGAACCTCATTTATTTTAGACCAAAATGGCCCCCTTGCACATTGATCATTAAACGAGCGGCTTTCGAGCTATTAAAGATTTTTTAAAATCATGCAAATAATTTTTAAAGAAATATTATTATCAATCTCTTGTATCTTTTTTCTGTTTTTACAAATATTTATTTCTCCATAGTGACAGCGCATGTTATTTTTCAGTGACAGTCACCAACTATCTATGTTTTTTAGCAGTAGTGGTTTCATAGATAGATTAGAAAAACCAGTGGTGTAGATTTTCTGATCAAAAATCAATAGGTACTCCCCCATATCTACGCCCCTGATGAGTCTAAAATGCAATCGATTATACCAAATTATAACCTACATATCATAAATGTATTGGCCCAAATTTAAACGAATTCTAATTAAAAATTTAGAAATTATCAATAAAAAATATATCTTTTTATTTTTTTTTTTGACGCCGTCTATTTTATAGGATTTTTTTTCGTATTTTTGGATGTAGAATCTACTCCAGAATTCTTTGAACAACATTTTGCAACACCTTGTGTCGGTAAGAATAGGTTGAATACGCAGTGTTCATTAAAAAAATAACATAGATATGTATGTTAGGTCTGTACATCAGTAACACGTTGTTTAATTGTTTTTGCAATATTGGCATTAGAAAATATAAAAGGTTTTCTGCAACTTTTATTCTTGTCCTTTTTTCATATTTCGAAGTATAATGATAGCACTTGGTACTTATAATTTTTGTAACATTTATGGAATTAATTTATTTTCGGTATACAACATATGCCATTGAAGATCAATAAACTTTTGGAGTCAGGGTTCAGAATTTAAGGGCCGTATTTGGAAAATTTCCATCTCTTTGTGATTATTAGAGAAATAGACTCCGTATATTCTTCAGATACAAAAGCAATTACTTTGATTTCTTTGCCACATTTTCTTCAACTTTAGAAATAAAAACTAAATTCTATTAATGCGTTTTATAAATTAAAGTTTCTATGGAAAGAGTTAGATTTTATATAGAATGTTATACACAAGATTAATAACGACGAAGCGACAATGAGAAATCTCTCTCGACAGTGAAAATTCAATATATACAGGGTGTTCTACTCAAAAGGGACTCTTCTGTAACTCTNAAATTAAAGTTTCTATGGAAATAGTTAGATTTTATAGAGAATTTTATACACAAGATTAATAACGACGAAGCGACAATGAGAAATCTCTCTCGACAGTGAAAATTCAATATATACAGGGTGTTCTACTCAAAAGGGACTCTTCTGTAACTCTGTAATTGTAAAATGTATAAAAAATGGTTTTAATAAAAGTTGTTTGTAATTATGTAGCTCATGTAAAGAAAATATTTTTAGCGTTACAGTTTGTTCCATTTCTTGAGGGCGCTACATAACTTTGTTATTTTAAATGGAACACCTTATATATTATTGTATTTTGAATTCCTTGGTTAATATTAGATAGAGTTTATTAAATGTACATGATGTTTCGAGATATTCAGTTGTTATTTGAAAAAAATTACGATTTTAGCTCTCTAAATTAGGCTAGATAGCATCTAAACCGTAAGCGTTAAAAACCTGCAGTTTTAAAAGTTCGTTTTGGCATAAATTACTCTATCTTGTCATCTGTGAGCAAAACGTGTACGTTATTCAGACTCGAAAATACTGAGACCTTCATTTATTAATCTTACGAGTTAAAAAGAAGAAGGCTTCAAGAAGGCTTTGCAAAACCACGTTTCCCTCACATATTGTCAGGCTTGGGACTGACAGTGTCAATATTTACTGGCATGTTTAAAATGTGGTTTGACAAACAAAAATAAACCACCAACAGCAACTAAAACAAAACGCAAAACGAAACAAACTGAAACTCGGAACACAACAAGGAGAATAATACTAACTTTACCGATGATTTACATCAGTTGCTCGAAGTGTCCTCAATTTTGATTAATACACAAACGAATTTGGTTTTTAAAAGACTGTTTAACGTTGGTCAGTATGTCTGGTGTAATTATTCTCAGCTGTCTNGCATTTTATAAATTAAAGTTTCTATGGAAAGAGTTAGATTTTATATAGAATGTTATACACAAGATTAATAACGTCGAAGCGACAATGAGAAATCTCTCTCGACAGTGAAAATTCAATATATACAGGGTGTTCTACTCAAAAGGGACTCTTCTGTAACTCTCTAACTGTAAAATTTATAAAAAAATGGTTTTAATAAAAGTTGTTTGGAATTATGTGGCTCATGTAAAGAAAATATTTTTAGCGTTACAGGTTGTTCCATTTCTTGAGGGCGCTACATAACTTTGTTATTTTAAATGGAACACCTTATATATTACTGTATTTTGAATTCCTTGGTTAATATTAGGTAGAGTTTATTAAATGTACATGATGTTTCGAGATATTCAGTTGTTATTTGAAAAAAATTACGATTTTAGCTCTCTAAATTAGGCTAGATAACATCTAAACCGTAAGCGTTAGAAACCTGCAGTTTTAAAAGTTCGTTTTGGCATAAATTACTCTATCTTGTCATCTATGAGCAAAACGTGTACGTTATTCAGACTCGAAAATACTGAGACCTTCATTTAATAATCTTACGAGTTAAAAAACTTTTTTTTTCAAATAGAATGAATGTTAATTGCCATGGGTAAATGCGACCCTTTCGACTGATATAAGGTTGTCCATATTTATCTCTAACAGTTTTCAAGAAAAATCAGGTTCTTTTCTAAAGTCTAAAGCTATACAGGGTGGTTCGAATTTTATGCAGGAAACTTGGAGGGTAGATAGATATCTTTAAAATAATATGTGTTTGCCTTATAAACATTGGTCTGGAACAGCCCCGTTTTAGAAACACAGGGTGTTGAAAAAAAAATTGATTTTTTGTTTATATCTCCGGAATCTTTTAACCGATCTCAATAAAATTTGGTACAGATAATGTATGATAGTAGGCCTTACATTCCCTAAAATATGAGCTTTAAAGGTTCAACCAGTGGTGTACAACTGGACAGGGGTCACCTCTTTTTACAAAAAAACCTACGCCACTGCATTTTTACAAGTTATTGTAACGTATTTATATTCTAATGCACAAAATACGTAAAAAAGGTAACTTGTGGCTGACACTTCTAACCGTAATATTACAAGAATATTTATGCTTATGCTTAAAAGTAAGTGCAATTTGTAAGCACATCAACAACACTATTTACACTCCTTTCTACACCACCTGTGAGGTAGTGTAATCAAAATAATAATAAAAATATATTTACCAAGCAGCAGCAACTAAACAAGAAACAAAATTAACGTTACGTATTTACAACAATTGTTCAAAATGCGAACCACCCACATTGATACATTTCTGACAACTTCTATTGATGGAATTAATTGAAGCTAATACCATATGGTGGTTTTCTTTTAATACATTACACCCGTCTTCTATTCGTTGCAGTAGTTGTGGTCTTGTATCTGTTGGAGTAGAATAAACTTTACTTTTCAGATAACCCCAAACATAGAAGTCCAGGGGGTTTAGATATGTCAATCTGGCTGGCCAAGACACTGAACCCTCTGTATAATTATGGTTGACATTAGCATTTAGTCTTCTACCTATACATCGACCCAAATAATTTTTATTAAGCCATTCTTATATTATTCTCCCAGAATGCGCAGGAGCACCATCCATTGTATCCAGCTATTTTGTCGTATATTTAATGGAACATCCTCTAATAATTCAAATAGATGGTTTTCTAGAAAGTTTAGTTTAGAAATGACTGGGAATTTAGACGGGTTTAGAAAGGTCCACAAACTTTATTGCGAATTATTCCGAGCCACACGTTCACAGAAAATTCGTGTTGAAAAGATCTTGTCCGAATTTCATGAGGATTTTCTTGTGACTAAATATGCAGGTTGTGAAAATTCACTACCCTTCGCCTTTGGTAAATGTACATTTATTATTATTTTGATTTAAGTTGTCCTTATTTGTAAAGATAGTGGGCCAAGCTTCCAAGGGAAATTAAAACGAGTAAGGAACTAAGGTGGTGTGGAAACGAGTGTAAAGAATTTTGTTGATGTGCTTACAAATTCCAGTTACTTTTAAGCATAAACATAAATATTCTTGTAATATTATGGTTAGAAATGTCTGGACAAGGGGATTATATTGGTATGAATAACTTGAAAACGGCGAATCTTAGGGAAAAAATTCAAGTTACCATTTTTACGTATTTTGTGCATTAGAATATAAATCCGTTACAATAACTTGTAGAAAATGCAGTGGCGTAAGTTTTTTTGTAAAAAAGGGGTTACCCCTGTCCAGTTGTACACCACTGGTTGAAGCTCATATTTTAGGGAATTAAGGCCTACCATCTTACATTATCTGTACCAAATTTTATTGAGTTCGATTAATAGATTCCGGAGATATAAACAAAAAATCAATTTTTTTAACAACTTCAACACCCTGTATCTCTAAAACGGAGCTGTTCCAGACCAATGTTTATAAGGCAAACACATATTATTTTAAAGAGATCTATCTGCCCTCGAAGTTTCCTGCATAAAATTCGGACCACCCTGTATTTTTGTAACATGGTTTGAAGTGTCTGCCACAAGGGGATTGTATTGGTATGAATAACTTGAAAATGGTGAACATTAGGAAAAAAATTCAAGTAACCTTTTTTACGTATTTTGTGCATTAGAATATAAATCCGTTACAATAGCTTGCAAAAAATACAGTGGCGTAGGTTATTTTATAAAAAGGGGGGGTGACCCATGTCCAGTAGTACACCACTGGTTGAACCTTTAGAGCTCATATTTTACGGAATGCAAGGTCTACTATCATACATTATCTGTACCAAATTTTAATGAGATCGGTTGATAGATTCCGGAGATACAAATAAAAAATCAATTTTTTTAACAACTTCAACACCCTGTATCTCTAAAACGAGGTCGTTCCAGACCTATGTTTATAGGGCAAACTCCTATTATTTTAAAGAGATCTATCTGTCCTCGAAGTTCCCTGCATAAAATTCGGACCACCCTGTATAACAGCGTCAAGAAGGCTTTGCAAAACCACTTTTCCATCACATATTGTCAGGTTTGGGACTGACAGTGTTAATGTTTACTGGCATGTTTAAAAAGTGGTTTGACAAACAAAAATAAACCACTAACAGCAACTAAAACAAAACGCAAAACGAAACAAACTGAAACTCGGAACACAACAAGGAGAATAATACTAACTTTACCGATGATTTACATTGCTCGAATTGTCCTCAATTTTGATTAATACACAAACGAATTTGGTTTTTAAAAGACTGTTTAACGTTGTCAGCATGTCTGGTCTAATTATTCTCAGCTGCCTTCACTTATTTCCTTAACTTGTTAGATTCTGTATACCTCTCCTCCTCTCCTAAGGGTTTAGTATTCACGCTAGATTTAGGTTACAGTTTCTGCATTAGGATAAATAATTCACATTTCATAAAAATTATTCAGTAAAATTAACAATTACTTTCCTTAGTTTTAAAAATAATGAAGAAAAAATAATAATATACGTACATTTTATTACAAACTTCAATTGTTTTAGTATAAATATGCAGAGGAATTGAAAAGCGTTTCCATTACGATATGTAAAATCTGCAAAATTAGAATAGGAAGTTATGACACTATTAATATCGAAGTAAGGTATGAAAATATTGACTAAAACCAAACGGTTTGAGTGAAAACTCACTGCTACAATAATATTGAAAAATTGATTAAAAAAATATATTATTGTTAACTTGGAATTAGAGTGTGTGCGTGTAATTTTCATATACTTTATGAAATAGCACAAAAATATACATTGCTTACTACTTACTACTTTATGAGTGACTAGAAAAAAATCATATTTCTCATCACGGTGCTGAAAGAGTCAGTAACTTTCAATGGCACATGGTGTATGCTAAAAATTCATTAACTACTACAAATCCTGCAAAAACTACAAACAAAAATTTGGTTACAACTCATAGATCACTTTGTATATTTATAAATATTGATCCAGGACTTTTTAAGTGATCATTCTGTACTGGACTAGGTCACTCTTGCGTCATTATCCTATGTGCAGTTAGATATGAAACAATCCTTAAGATATTTATTTTATAGTTGATACAAAAATACCAGGTGCTCTTGTAATCTTCGTTAAGCTCATTAAAATTGAAATAATTAATTACAGTCACGTTAACAAGGAGCGTCTTGTTGACAACGTGCGATTGCCTTCGTACGGTAAATGATTTCTAGTAAAATCGATATCCTTTCATTCGTTTTCACTACGTTGACGATATCATCCACCATGACCGCCTGCCAACATCTGTTAGGAAATTAAGGCAACGTAGTAACCGTTCACCTTGGTTGATCAAATATATACAAGCAAGATGGATAGTATTTTACGCACAATATTGTAAGACAAAATTGTGGTGAAACAAAATCATAATATGTTTCAATTTGCTTCTTTTTATTTTGCGGTATTCAAATTAACGACATTTTTCACTGAAGTTAATACCTTGTGCAAAAAATTTAAGGAGTGATTCTGGTAATAAAAATAATAGTACAAATTCCTATGACGTTTCACATTTTGTACAATCATGTCTTCACTTGTGTCACGTGTCATTGTTGAAAGGAAATTAATTTGACTGAAAGATCATTATTTTTTTGCGCAATTGTTATACATGGATGGCCAAAAGTACGGAATAAAATTCATATCTTTTGAATAAGTAAATTTTTTTTTAAAACGCTGAAACACGTTAACTGATTTTGATTTTTTCCCATCTTTCGGTTAATTAATAATTAATTTTTCTTCAACCCCCTAACCCCCAGCTACCCCTACTTTTTTTTTCAAATGGAAACATAAGGCATGAGGGGGCTTGTTGAAAAGCTTATAGAAAACCGAATCCAGCCATACCAAATAAACAAGTTTTTTGGATCATCTTATACATAACTGGGTGTAGCATGATGACGAGAAATAACTGAAATCAAAGCTTCCGTTTCTTCAACATTCGTAAAAAATATTTCATCTCAGTATTTCGAATCTTCCTGTTTATGGTTCGTTTATCTTTTTCTTCTCTATATTGTTTTATGGGCGCTATTGGATCGCCATTATATTCTTATTTACTTATGATGGATGATTTTATCGCAATTTGTGGTTCGTCCATTTATTTTTTGTCTTTATACTATTCTGTACATACCTTCTTATTTGGTTTAATTTTGTATATAACTATACTCAACAAGATCCTCTACATTTTCTGTATTGCTAATATTTTTCCAAACATCTCTACACTTAAAACTATTACACACACAATTTTTTATATAAATTTTTTTTAATTATACAACTGGATGACGCATATTAAATTATTTTGAATGAAAACTAGTTGGAATATAGCGCACAGTTTACTATTTGCAATATATATCTTCTTCCACATTTATCTTTAAATATACCTACTTACTTGAACAAAGATAGTTTGAGGATCTAATAGAAGTTATTCATTATTATTAATGTCTTGTATATTATATAAATATTGAACTTCTTAATAATCTTACGTCAAATAACCCCTTATTTATCAAGCAGATGTTATCCTCAGGCATAAAATTATTTAAGTTTTAGGGAATTCCACCACAATACATTTAATTTATTTGTTGTTATTATCACTTTAACAAAAACGGGTGTCATTTATTTCCAATAAAAGGAAAAAAATTGAAGACTATTTTCTTAAAAAATTGACTTCTCTTTTAGGTGTTTGTGAAAAAGGTGGATTAACTTACGAAAACGGCGAAGAATTAGAATTAGGCTGTGAGTCAGTGTGCACCTGCAGGGATGGTAAAATGGACTGCAAGGACAGGTGTTCGGGTCCATATTTCAGAAGGGGAAAGAAAATTGACGACCCCCTCTGTAGCGCGAAGGAAGTTTATGATCCCTGTTGTTCTATTTTAGTATGTGCAGGAGATACAGGTAATAATAATGATAACATTATTATGGATAATAACAATAGTAACAATAGTTTATTTTCCTTGGCGACAATATGTGTATAGCAACAATCAAATAAAACTTATCATTACTAAGACAAAGTAGGCAAAAAGGTCAATATAGAATAACAATATGGTTCAATTAAAACAGTCCATGTTTGCCTAGTAACGTACCTGTGAAATTAACTAATTACAATACATTTATGTACTTTTATTGCGAAATATGGGCGTAGTCAGGGTGGCAGGGGGAGACAAGCCCTCCTAATTCTTGCTGCACCCTGCAAGTTTCAAAAATTACATTATTATTACTGGCCATTCGTTCTGTAATTAATATATAAATTTAAACAAAAATAAGTATATGATGGCCAAAACTAAATTTTTAAAAATATCTTTAAAAATAGTGACTAGGAACTTCTGTTATACATCTTAACATATCCTTTTTGTGCAACAAAGACCTGAGTAGAAAGTACAGAGACCATACCTGAGACAAGATTTAACTTGTGCATAGTCACGGTATAAACAGCGAATCAATAGATAAAACAGACCTTAAATTACGAAATAGATAAATTAGAGAGAGTTTGCTCGTAAAAATTTCGCACTAAATATGCAAATTCAAATTTTTGCCTATATGAAGAAAAAAAAATTCACTGTTTCATCAGCGGTACTTAAAAACTCATTATCTACTGTAAAATTTAATATATTACAATTTTTAGTGGACTATGAAATCTCAAATTTTTTATTTTATTAGTATTAAAATGCAAATAATTTTCAGAGAACTATTTTGTTATGTTATTCAATACAATATTACAATTTGTTCCCAAATCACTATCTTTCGAACTCGATTTAATTAAGTGTCGTCAGCATATATAATCTGTATTTAGTGAAACAGAACCTAAATCATTTATATAAATTAACAAAAACACTGGGCTTAGAATTGAAGCTAGTGGTACACACATCTGTACAAGGTAGTGCACAGAATAGCTAGTTTTATAGCAACATTGAGACCGATTTCAATGAAAATAACACAGCCCCACAAAATAAAAAAAAGTATCGGATCTGGTATTCAGATGCATGTATTTCCATGTATTTTTTTCCGCTGAATCCGAATCTGCCTTCAGATTTGGCCCAACGGATCTGAGTTTTCGGGAAAATTCAAAAAACAGGTCAAAATTCACAAAAAACGTAATTTACGATCGACGAAAGTTATAAAAAATCAAATTATTCTACCAGCTCACTAGACGTATGATTTTCACTCTTTCCAATTTATCATCATAGAGTCAGACAAGCTGGTCCAATTTCATTCAAAAACAGAAAATAGATTAAAAACGCCATTTTCATGGCATAATTCGTGTTGCAGAGTTCTGAATCCATCTTTTTATCCACCCAACCATTTATGAATTTGTACATCTTTCTGTCCAGTCGTTCATGCATGAATATGCATATTTATTCATCTACATGTACCACCTATAAAACCCACCCATCCATCTATCTACTTTTTGTACTGAGAGATGAGATAACAGCCTAGAAGATTGAGAGTGCAATAAAACATGTAGAATACTCTACTTTCTAAACAAAAGAAAACAATATCTACAAATCATTCTTATTTTTGTTGCTATAACGTGTTCTCTTTTCTTCAAAGGATCTATGCAAAGGGTTACGCTTTCGTTTAGTCCCTCTATTTTTCGTTTCTCTTTTTAACAACCAACAAGTTTTCGCCCTATATATATAAAGGGCGAAAATTTCCGAATATTTCTGAGGCGAAATTGAAAGAAGGTGTATTCGATGGACCTCAGATTCGGACATTGTTCAAGGATGCAACATTCATCACTACAATGAGTAGCGTTGAGAAGAGTGCTTGGACTAGTTTCAAAGTTGTAGCGACAAATTTTTTAGGAAACAACAAGAGTCCTAAATACGAAGAAATTGTATTAAAATTGATAAAAGACTTCCAAGACCTGGGATGTTTGATGGACTACAAGTTGCACTTCCTTCATTCACATCTGGATTGGTTTCCTGAAAATCTTAGAGATTATAGCGAAGAACAAGGCGAACGATTTCATCAGGATATGAAGGTTATAGAACAGCGATATCAAGGAAGATGGGATGAAAACATGATGGCCGATTTTTGTTGGTTGTTAAAAAGAGAAACGAAAAATAGAGGGACTAAACGAAAGCGTAAACCTTTGCATAGATCCTTTGAAGAAAAGAGAACACGTTATAGCAACAAAAATAAGAATGATTTGTAGATATTGTTTTCTTTTGTTTAGAAAGTAGAGTATTCTACAAGTTTTATTGCACTCTCAATCTTCTAGGCTGTTATCTCAGCTCTCAGTACAAAAACTAGATGGATAGATGGGTGGGTTTTATAGGTGGTATAGGTGGATGATAGAAAGATGTATGAATTCATAAATGGGTGGGTGGACAAAAAGATGGATCCAGAACTCTGCAACACGAATTATGCCATGAAAATGGCGTTTTTAATCTATTTTCTGTTTTTGAATGAAATTGGACCAGCTTGTCTAACTCTATGATGATAAATTGGAATTAAAAGAGTGAAAAGTCATACGTCTAGTGAGCTGGTAGAATAATTTGATTTTTTATAACTTTCGTCGATCGTAAATTAGGTACATTTTTTGTGAATTTTGACCCGTTTTTAGAATTTTCCCGAAAACTCAGACCCGTTGGGCCAAATCTGAAGGCTCATTCGGATTCAGTGGAAAAAATACATGGAAATACATGGGTCTGAATACCAGATCCGATACTTTTTTTTATTTTGTGGGGCTGTGTAATAAATTGATTTGAAATAGCAATACGAAAATAACTTAAAGGAGGAAATATTCTGATTTCTGTTGAATAGTTATTAAATTTTTTTATAGAGACTGAACCACTAGAAATCTGCACCTTTGAAAACAAGACCTACAACAGGGGAGATACATTTGATAAAGGATGTACTGAAGCATGCGCCTGTGAAGCTGCTGGAAAAATCACTTGTAAACCAAGGTTTGTAAAGATTTACGTTGTTATTTCACTATGCAATTATTTGTTTTCCAAGGAAATCCAGGGACGTATTTTATGACTAAAATTAAGTACTTTGGTTAAATAAATATAGAGTTCTAAGGTCGTTGTTTTCGAGTTACATGATTTTCAAAACGAAAAAGACGTTAATTTAACATTTTTCATGTTTAAACTGCTTGAGATATTTTTGACATATTTGGTATACCTATGTTTTTAGCATATTGGTAGGTATAAAATAAAAAATTCGTAAAAAACAAGATGAGCTATGGGTACTATCAGGTCTTTTTTTTAT
This sequence comes from Anoplophora glabripennis, assembly GCF_000390285.2. Classification (NCBI taxonomy): domain Eukaryota; kingdom Metazoa; phylum Arthropoda; class Insecta; order Coleoptera; family Cerambycidae; genus Anoplophora; species Anoplophora glabripennis. The sequence continues at coordinate 507,263 of NW_019416258.1, read as the reverse complement.
AAAAAGGACATACCACTCAATATAATGTTACAAAATTTCCGGTCCTATGCTCCATTGAATTCTTTTCATTTTTATCCCTACATATCTCTTTCGTATTTTTCCATTTAGTGACAAATTTGATTTTCTAAATAAGTGTATTTTTTATACTTATATTTAAGTGTATTTTTTATATGTTACCTCAGTATGCTATGAGTAAGGCTGTCAGGGAGAGCCGCAATTCAATGGCGTGGCATGCGGGTCAACCGAGACATTCTTCCTATCTGTTGGTGTTTATGGTGGTGTATTGTAGACAATTTAATTGGTTGCTTTTTAATAAATAATGCGTATGCCTATGCACCGCGGCTCAGTTTTGACAGCTTTGGCTATAATGGATATTTTTTTTTGTTATTTCGATGTGTACCTACATATTGTAAGTAGTTTATATTTAGTAAGAGATTTAAGCTGTTTCTAAAATTAAAATTTCGTCTTTCTAACGGAAATTGTTATGACGCTGGATGTGTTTATGCTGAAACACTTTCTAATCATCTAACTCTGAATTAGAAAACCTTCAGAAACATTCTCCAACGACTTTCATAGTCAGACTCATTTACAAAAGCTCTAAGTGTGAGACAACTTCTGACGGTTAGAATACTGGAATTGGAAGAAGCCATATCAAATAGTACTGCAATAAATTACAATGGTCAATCCTCAAAAATTATGTCCTTACCACGAATTCAAGCCTTATTGACACAAGACTATGCTCGCTTACAATTTTGTCAATGATTTTTGCAGGCAATTGCACGAAATACTGACAACTACCTTTTCGAGAGATGCTATAATTGATTCTCCATAATAATCATTTTTGTCCAACGAAATTTAGTTATCTGTGAATTAGTGGATATTACTGGTGATTTTATTATTGGGCCGTAGGAGTAATTTTTACCAGGAACTTTTACTGGTGATTTATCCCCAAAGTTTTCTAGAATACGTCTTGGTAACTGAACTACTAGAATATGTTCCAATGTTCCCAGACTTGAATTCGATAGATTATTTGTTTGAGGCATCTCAATTAGTTTAAAAAGTTCCTATCGTAAATGAGAACACCGCCGACAACGAATTGTAGCTGGTTGTGATATAATAAGGCATTATTGAACGTCATTATTGAACGTATTCGAGAAATAATAACAAGAAGGCCTGCGTTGTGTATTTTGTTCGAGGGTTGCCATTTATCATTTGTTTTAACTCGTTGATCATATCATACTAATATCATAATGAATACAATTAAGAAAATAAATTTTGTCATTAAACGGTAAGGAATACGAAAAAAATTTGAAGGTGCAAGAAATGATGGGAATGGAATATTTATGTAGCATATAAAGGGAAATACAGAAGGGTATAGTTTATGTGAAAAAAACATGATAGTACCCATAGGCGTTATGGGCGAAGCGCCACTGTTTTTTTAAAGAAAGGCGCAATTTTATTATTTTATACTATTAAAAATATAACAAAATTTGTTAAAAAATATCTCAAACAGTCTAAAAATTAAAAATAAGTGAACATTTTTTTTACCTATATAGTTCCAAAATGACGATGTCAGGACCCTACGTTTTTAAACCAAATTACCTTAATTTTAGATATAGAATAAGTCCCATTCTGTACGTACTTAAGAGACACCCTGTATATCACATTTATGATTAATCCTCCTTAAATGTTTCAATTAAAGGTGTCCTCCAGTAACTAAAACATCAGACAGATGTGTGGAAGTACCAGATCCTAATGATTTTTGCTGTTTGAAAGTCCTGTGCGACGTTACTCTAGACGAACATGATACAGAAAAAGAAGAAGAAAAGGGAAAACCTAGGCTACTATCAGCTAGGTACGTTAATATGACAGCCATTTTACTTACATTTGACTCCAATATGAAATTTGACGACCACGAAAACCTACCTATAGTTGAAGTCAGCAATGACAAAAACGATTGGAACTACTATAAACTTTTGCCTGGAGGAATTGTCTTTGTGAAAAACAGAGTCAAGTACCTAAAAATTGAAAACACGGATGATGTAGTAGAGGTTGAGGATGGTGACTTGGCATCCCCATCAGACTCTGAACAAAATTCTCACTCAGAGTCTGACTTAGCTTTACAGTTTGACGACGGGCATGATCTACAATTCTCTGTAACGTCAACGGATAATTCAGTACATTGTTTTTACAAAAACAGGATGTTTAAAGACGGTGAAGAATACAACGACGACTGCGAATCTTTATGCAAATGTCAAAAAGGTGAAATGAAATGTTTAAAGATGCAGTGCCCCACATACTTTGGGGTAGACGTTCTAGATTCCAGCTGCATAGAATGGGAAACTATACCAGTAGATTTCGTGGCTTCGCCTCCAAATTGTTGCCCGGAAAAGGTTCGTTGCAAAAACAATGGCTCTTGTGAATACGAAGGAAACATGTACAAAAACTGGGACCTGATACCTAGCAACGTCACAGGATGCGATAAGAAATGTTACTGTGAAATGGGCACCGTCGAATGCCAAAATATTTGCCCACCAGTGACGGCCTTACCGCCTCCGACTCTGGAGTGTCCACCAAGCCTTGCAATGGTCGGTCATGTGCCAGACGATGACTGTTGTAAGTACTGGATTTGCAACACGGAGACTCATTCTCCAGGTAAGATATACTCTTCAGTATTACTTTGTATAAATTTGCTATATAAGGTGTCAAGAAAAAAGGAAAAATGAATTAAAATTTCTAGCATCTATCGATAATATTTGTCAAAATAAGAGATAGTTTCAACAAATATACCCTCTAGAGCTAGAGTAAATACAAAACGGTATGGAGATTGGAGATATTACGGTACGGATATGAATAAGTAAATGTAAAAAAATTAAGGAGTTGGAGAAGTTTTTCATGTAAAAAGGTGTCCCTGCTTCCTCTCTCTGGATTTGTATCCTTCAAACAGGGAGAGAAACATTTAATTTTTATTTTTTGCCATGAATATGGAGAAGTAATTACTTGCGTAACTTTTTTTTATTGCCAATATGGTTATTTAAATCTGTATTAGATTACTTAGAAACGAATTCTTCCATTTATTTCATTAATGTAATAGTTTTTTATCGGAAAAATGTTTCGAAAATTCTTCATCACTACTGAATCCGATAGTGATGAAGAACAAACCGGATTAAAAAAAGTTTTGTATCTAGTTTCTTGTTTTTTACAGCGAGATTTTCGAAAACGTCTTGTTTTTGCTCATTAGATTCTGAAAAAGAAAGGGCAAAATTCTATCTTTTGGTACAAACTTTGTTTCCGGACGAAGCCAATGATACAATACACAGTAATACAAAAAAGGTAGGGTGGGTCGTAAACCATACCATCCTACAGTGTTTTGATCCACTAGATCCGAATTGAAAAAATTTCCGTTTTGATTCTCGTTTTGACCCTACCATCAAGAAACTCCTTTAGAAAGCTTTCGATATTTCAAACTAACTTGAGTGATTGGAAAACATTGGAATTCAAGATCTCATTGTATCATAAATTCATAACCCTATTATACCATAACCCGGTAACCAGGGATTGAGACGGTGTATAATCTCCACACTGAGAAAAAATGAATCTCCAGAAATCCAAGTCTATATAATTCTGGGTAACTTCGCCATTCCAATACTCGCTCGGGACATGAAACTCTTATGGGCTTAAGGTCTGAGCATGAATATTTCTGTCAAGTCATCCCAGTTATGTGGTTAAGGGTTATGGGGTAATGGAGTTAGGGAAGCTTGCCAATTCACAGCCATGTAGTTTTGGACCCCTGAAAGATCCATGTTCCAACAGAATTACATAGTTCTAGTTTTGGAGTTGCGGCGCTGATCATGATTTCTAATGTTTTTCCAATCACTAGTTACCTCAGTCAGTTATCGCTTTCTAGGGGAGTCTCTTGATATTAGGATCAAAACAGGAACTAATCTGGGAATTCTGACTTTAGATTCGGATTCGGCAATTCAAAGCATTGGTCTGGTTTTGAAAAACTTGAAAATAAATAAGTTATGATAAAAATCACCCCTCACACTTCTGAATCTAATATACATTTTGTTTTAAAACCACAGGATCTAAGTAAGATTGAACATAAACGCATTTTGTTAAGATTTGTGACAAAATAAAAATCGACTCTTCATTTCTCTTTGGAAGGATTGAAAGTCGCTTCTAATTCCGTTTAGAGGGCATGTTTGTAGTGTCCACACAAACTTTTTTTTATTTTGACATATTATAAGCTCTGGAGGTTTATTACATTACTTTATTGACACTTTGTATATTGAATAACTTTGGTTATAAGATCAATTCACTATAAACATTTAATATAGATTTGCATACAAGATAATATTTTTTTATATATTGTATGTTGTTTGACTGTATGTGCTCTGATTGAGAATGAAACAGATTATCACAAATTATTTTCTTGAACGTATTTTGAAGTAAATGAGAGTATGGATTTATTTATTTTTAATTAGGTGCCATCATTGTGTTATATATTTATTATTAATTAATAGAACATAGTTTTTTAAATAGAACTGCTTTTATGTATACAAGAGAGACGCACAAGTTTGCACTGAATTATTTGTTACACTAACACATTAGACTGTACACACCATGGGACAAGGACAGACTACATCCACTCTTATTGTAAATATTTCGGCTACACAGTAGAGGCATAGAGTAGTAGTTTGGTGTCGAAATTGATGGGAGTGGATTTTGACTAAACTTTATTTCAGAAACAGTACACAGTCAAACGGAAAGTGACGTTAAAGGACAAACACCTCACAACTCGACAGACAATTACGTGGGTCCAATTCCACCAAAAACTCCATCCAAAGTGCTGGGTCCATTAGCTGTTTATGTTAATGAGGATAACGACCAAGCAGTTGTAAATAACTCGTTGGGTGTACCACACAAACCAAAAATCAATCCAAATGAAAACCTATTCTATCATAAGAAACCGTCATCCCAAAGTCCTCACAAATCTTCTGCTTCTAAACCTACTTCTCCGAAAGATAAATTGAATGATCATTCAGATACACCCTACTTAGGACCCTTCAATCCTATTTCCAAGCCAACAAAAGATACGAGAAATAAGGTGTCAAATAAAGATCACTCTCTATTTGTTACTCCTCCGAGTTTCGCAGATAACGTCTACCATGAACAAGAACGGTATGTTCCAAATTATTATAATCCACCATCACCAGGGTTAGCGTTTGATCATTCTACCAGCCACGTAAATATTCACAGTCATAGTAGTCCCGAAGAAATTTTCCAGTTCATTCATCAGCATCCAGAAATCGGTAATTATCCATCCGGTTCTGTATTAGAGATCCATAACGTTGTTCCAAGTGATAACGTGAAACTTCCGACTAGTAATCAAGCTTTACCTCCGATAACTAAACCCAAAATTCATTTGGTCCCATACATAGTTCCTCAAGGCGCCGACGGCCAACCGATATACGACAATTTGCCTCCCGGTTTGTCGTTGGAGGAAATACTACAAGAATTCCAAACAAATTCCCAATCCCTCCAGAACAATCCTCTTACTTTGCTTCCACCATCACAACAGTCTGTCAATAGCGGACCTGTGTTACATCCACAGCAGAATGGACTTTTAACACATAACAAACATAACGCCACAAATCCAGGTTAGTTAAATGTAGGAACTACCTACTGAAATAGTTATATTATTTATCAACTTCAATATGCTACCAACGGCATTACTAATAATTTCATACGTAGAGAAATTGAAGTTATTTTCTGCTTGATTATCGCTGCTAAGTAGTACACATATTAGAATTTAGTGTAGACTACCAGTCATTATTTCCCCAGACTAATTTGAGAGTTACTTGGGGTTGTTATGAGTAAATATTAAAGAATAATTATGATAGATGCAGCTTCACGTATTGTTATCACTATTTATGTACATAACCAAAAATTCTGCACTTTGTATCTGACAATATTTGGAAAATTTAAATAGAATCCTGTTGTTGAGGATATTTCCTAAAGAAATATAATATCTTTTAGGTAATGACGGACAAATGCTTCCAGAATCATTCCCTGGTTTACCAGGACAACATCCTCAGGATGAGATTATTATACAGTCTCTAGAAGCGGTGGATCCGCATAAGGTTCGACTTGCGTTCACTGTTCCACATATAATAGTAGGTCTACACGGAAGGTTTGAAGTTCGATACACACATAACAAAGAGTGAGTATAGTTCACATTTATGTATATGATATACAGGGTAGGAAAGTACCGATCTGAAGTTACGTGAGAGCGATAAAGTAAGCCATAGAAATCCATGTGATAGACAAGGATGGGTATGGTTAAGGCGTCTAATAGTCACCGCCCATTTCGCCCTTCCACAAATAAGAAGTGGATCTTATTTGTGGAAGGGCGAAACGGGCGGTGACTATGAGACGCCTTCATTATAGCCATCCTTCTCTATCGCATGGATTTCTATGGCTTACTTTATCGCNCGTCTAATAGTCACCGCCCATTTCGCCCTTCCACAAATAAGAAGTGGATCTTATTTGTGGAAGGGCGAAACGGGCGGTGACTATGAGACGCCTTCATTATAGCCATCCTTCTCTATCGCATGGATTTCTATGGCTAACTTTATCGCTCTCACGTAACTTCAGATAGACCATCGGTACTTTTCTACCCTGTAATAATATATAATATAATAACGAATGTTTGAAAAGAATGCGCCCTATGGACTTTGTTGTTTCTGTGCCTGTAAGCCCTCTTAAATCATTCTAATCGGGAATATTTCATGGCTATATAAAATTTTTATCCAACTTTCCAATTCGTTCAATTATTATTGATATCAGAAGTATTAACCTGTTTCTACCCAAAAATATTAATTATTTTCTGTAATAATTGAGACTGAAAATGGTACAGTTCATTAATAAACTGCAAATATATACATTTTCTCTTGTGGGAATATCAATGGGGACTGGAAAAGGCACGTTTTAAAATTAGGGATATAGTATATAAACCCTTTTTTATTGGAACATCATGCGAAAGTTTTCCCTACACAACTTCTCTTAGGATATTAGTGGGTTGTGCCCATACGTCAAAGGGATGTATTTATGGCTATAGTCATGAGAGACCAAGTCATAAGGAAACTTAAAAAGAAGATCGCATTGAAAATGTGGAAAAGAAATCTAGAAGGAAAACTGCTTTAAATGTGTTGACAATAATATTTTTTCAACAGCCTATATACATGTACATTACTAATTTTAAAATGTGTTATTTTCAGTCCCAATGATATTCAAACGGGATATTTCCTCTGATCAAGAATAATGCTATAACAAAAAAGGGGTCACTAAATAGACACCCTGTATGGGTTGCATCGGCCTACTTTGGATTTATGTTGATATGCTATCCCACATCCAACCTTCGAATCAATTTGAATTAATACAAATACCACTGCTTTGCCTGTTCTCTGTTGTATTGTGTATTAACTGCAAGAATATATTCTAAAAAACTACTTATGCAAAGGATTATACCTACGTGATGTCAGAAATGGCGACTATAGAGTAGTAAGTTCATAATCGGTTTACATCATCTTTTGAAACCAAAAAATGAAACCGGTAGTATTATAACAATAAATAAAGTCACGCTAGATGTACATAAGTCGGACGGAAAACAATTTCAAAGAAAAGTTATTAATCGCTTTTATTTGAAGTCGCATTTTAGTAAACCTAGATGTTGGTGTCAGAGAAAATGTATGACTTCATAAAATGAGAATTTTAGGAAAATTTTTAAACTTGATTGGAATTAGCTTAATATATTTTATTTTATTCAGTAGGTATATAAATTGGTGATTATTTATTTACAAGTGCTTTGAACTCTCTTTTATATCGTTGTTCTGTCTTTTCCTAAATTGTATTTTTTTATTTTAATAAGCATTGCCAACTAGTTTTAAACCAGTTGGAATTTGCAACTTATCTGTCTGAAGTACTTTCCCGATTTATATTTAATTCTATTACTTCATATTTCTCAATATAATAATATTGATGGTTCAAAAACACCCTATGTAGTCCTTTTGGAAAACATAGGCTACATTTTTTATTTCTATTTTTTCGTGACAAGGTGATGCGTTAAGATTGTAACACCCTGTATATGAATACGTCCAATATGTCTTTATTTTAATGTACTGTACCAGTTTAAATAAATCTGCATTTTGTAATGAATTTTGAGACATAACAGAGAACAAGGTAAAGCTTTTAAAATAACAGAGATGTTATGTGTTATGTGTATGAGAAAGCCTTTTTTATTACTTCAAAATTTAATTTTAAGGATTATTAAGTTTTCTTAACACAAAATGTACATCATTCGAATGAAAAACTGGAAATACTGCTGCTACAGTTGTAAAACTAATCAAATTTAAAATGAATAAAACTGAATTCAATGTGATCTCAAATATTTCTAATTAGTACGGTCGTATAAGGTGAAAAAAAGGGTAAACCTCCAAATGAAAGATAATGAGCTATACACTTGCCTAAATCTTTATTTTTATATTTTATCAGTTAGCTCAAAAGTCTCATAGAATTTCGTGTACGCGGGTCAAGAAATTCAAGGTCATAGATGACAATATTTTGTTTCCTTTGCTCTAAATGACAGTTATTGTTGTGTACAAACAATCCAATTTGAATCAATCAGCTGAAGTATTCCAGCAATAAAACTGCCCTCCAGGAACATTGTTTGAAAATGGAGTAGGTACGTGTTTTTTAGCAATGTATAATGCTCCAAAATCAGACACAGCATTGACAATATTTGATTACGAAATTCATCAAATCAACAAGATTCAACAAACCGGTGCAATTATCATCTTTTCCACCTACAAGTGCAGCAGCTCGACAGCATATCAACCGTGTATACTACATATCCAGACTTAGTTAGGAAATGACTTAGAACCCTAGGAATGAGGATGGGTATTGCAAAATGAAACCCACGAATGACAACAACATTATTACCACCAGCACCAGAAGAACTACTCAATATGATATTCTGCAATTGCAAGAAATGCTGTGGTTCGAGCTGTAGATGTAGAAAAGTAAGGTTGCAATGCTCCTCAAATTGTGGTTAGCATAATGGATAAACATGCCTGAACACTTCATCATATCCACATGATCTTGATGAAAAAAGGGAATATGTACCTGAAGTCCTTAAAGCTTTAGAGCTGAATACAACCGACAACGAGGATGATAATGAACTTGAAATTCAAACTGAGCGACCAGAAAAAGAAGACGATGACGAACATGAAGATTATTAAGATGCATTAATAGTAAAAATAACAGGAGAAAATCTCCCTCACTTTTAAACTTGAATTGTAATAGATTTACGATAAACTGATGGTAAATAAAAACGTTATTAAAATATATTTAAAGTATTTAATTTTAATGTATTATTAATACATACCTATAAATAAACTAGATAAAATTAAACGGGTTTTTATTTATGAATAAAATTTATAAATATCATTTATATATTAGTAAATAATTAAGTTTGTTATTAATTATAAAATTTTTGTGGACAATTAAGTTTATAAATTGCACTATATGTAGGTTTTTGATTCTACAGATGATCTAGCGTTATCATACATATGAGTAAGCTCTTCCCATTTTTGGCGCGTTCAAGAACATTTTCTTGTATAAAATATTATTGCACTAAACCAAATTTATAGAGAATTTTATGCTCTACAACTTCTCTAATAACTCCAAATGCCATTCAGAGCAAATAAAACAAGATATTTACAAAAAACGGGTTTTGTGATCTTTGACCTCGAATATCTCGGCTCACATACATGAGATTCTATGAGACTTTTGACTTGAGGGTTGCTTTCGCTGTACAGCAAGAATAAAACGCTCTCTCAACGGTAGTAATAAAGTATTTTATTGAAAACTAAGTTGTATAGAAAAAGACGTGTTGACGGGGGTGAGTGTTCGTTGGAGAGTCGCTATGTGTGGAGTCGGTCGTAGGTATATGAGTACGCATCTGGTCGCCGGCGCCAGTAGACCCTTCCTGGAAGGTTGGTACGTCTGGCGGCGCTCTTGACGTAATGCTTAAAAATGGGCCACTTGCGGCATGTGTACCCACATATAGCTTATTATCTTTAATTCTAAGGTAGAATCCCTATATGAACTAAATATATTTTTGCTTTAATAGCAATGATAGTTAAATGGTAATAACTCTCATACCTATCAATAAATTGTGTAACATACATATTTTCAATTTATATGTATTTTTTTAGTGAAAAAGACCTGGATTCGTGGATGCTCACCGTATTCGCACCACCAAACGACCTGATAGCAACTCCATCACTCGAGTTCGATCTCACGGACCTGAAGGCTGACACCGAGTACAGCATAAAGATCACGGTGACCCTGCGTGACCTCCACAACATGCCCACCAGCAAAGTATATAAGATAAAAACGCCCAAGGAAGCCGCACCCCCAGTAATCCCAATAGATCCGGATCTGGCTATTACGGACATAAACGCTACTTGGGTAACAGTAGTATGGAGGGCCTTTACCCAGTACGAACTGCAATTCATCGATGGCATTCAGTTGCGATTTAAGGAAATCGATGGCAGGATATACACAGCGACACCTCTAATTCACAGGGCGGTTACTAGGTACACTTTAGAAAACCTCAAGTCAAACACAAAGTACGAAATTGGTATTTACTTTATACCTTTCCCGGGTCAGATGACCGAGTTACGTGCTGAGAATATGCTGCACTTCACAACGGCCAATGAAATTGACACGTACGGGTTCAATGTTACTTTGGACATCTCTCAAATTAAGTCACAGAGCGTGGAGATATCTTGGAATGGGGTACCTTATCCGGAGGATAAATACGTCAACATCTACAGGGCTATTTATCAAAGCGATTCTGGTAAAGAGGACCAAAGTACTTTTAAAATTGCTAAGAGAGACTCGCCTACCAAAACCATTATTAGGGACCTTAAACCAGGTACCAGATATCGGTTGTGGTTGGAAGTATATCTCACTAATGGCAAGATTAAGACTAGTAATGTGGAAGACTTTATTACGAAGCCTAGAGTAGCTCCAGCTCTTGGTTCTTCCACTCAACAAGGTAAAATATGTTACTTTACATCCGTAGTATAAAAATTGTTCACTAGTTTTCTCGATAATTATAGAAATGATGATGATTTTTTAATTAATCAATGGTTTCAGATAAACTGTCGAGGGCGGAAATCTTAGAAACGAAAGGAGACTATTACGGGCCTCTAGTAATAGTTGCAATACTTGCAGCAATTGCCATTTTGAGTACGTTAATACTGTTACTAATTCTGGTCCGAAGACACAATCAGAACAAAGCTGCGATAACACCTCCGTCAACGAGAATTAGCCAGTCTGCTTACGATAATCCGACGTATAAAGTAGAAATTCAACAGGAAACAATGGGTAAGTTTTTAAATAAGTATTTGAGTATCTTTCGAACTGTGGATAATATATTTTTTCTCAGTTGCAGTTTTGTAGATGTTTTATAAGATGATTTTAGTGACTATAATTAAATTTTATTCACTATCTTCTAGTTAAAAATAACCTAAAATAATAAAATTAAAATAAATTAAAAATTATTATAATTTAAATAAACTATTAACTGTTTATTTATTAATATTTGCTATTGTAATCGTAGAACGAGCAGTAGAAGGCGTAGCGTCAGCAGTAACCATAAAGCAAGCGGTAGTTTTCTTCGCTATTTTCATATTCAGAATCTTCGCCATATCCTTTAGCAACTTTATCGCTGTTCCAATCTCCAAAACCCTTCAAAGTAATAATGTCTGTATCATAATTTGCCAAGAGAGCAGCTGCCTATATGCGAGATAAAAAATGACCGCTCAATCTTTCAAGATTTTCTAGTTTCAGAATTTTTTTTCCGATAATGATAATGCCTACATAAACAGTACATATCCCTTGTTGTTAGGTAAGAAACAGTCATCTGATTGTTGTTTTCTGCGGACACAGAATTCGATATTTTAGATACAGCTCTATTGGGTTAGAGCCAAAACTGTTACTCAAAATCCTGAAAGATTGCCTCCTTGTGAGTTTTTGTGAATAGGCGAGAGATTCACCCCTAAAAAGGCATCAACCAACTAAATTTTTAAAACAAAAAACTACAGCATGAAACTATTTTTATTTTATAGTGTATTTTTCTGATAATTTTCATATTTTTTAATATTTTTCGGCGTGGTCAGTCAATTGTTATAAACAAAAAAGTTGTTGTTGAAAACAGTTTTTAATGTAAAAAAGGTGACGAAATCGACAATCTTTCGGATTTTTTTTCTCAAAAACTACTGAACAGATTTTAATTCTAAAAAAGCATAATAATCGGCATATTTTCTACTTCCAGATATATTTTTTTGGTGTGGGTCAATCATTTTATTGAAGGTCTATAGCTCGTAAAAAAAGTCTTTTAAAGAAAATTATGATAACACTTCAAATTTAAATTTTCTCTTTACAATATCTTGGATTAGATTATATTTACAATAAACAATATTATGATTTTTTTAATCGATATATGTTAACAGTACAAATATTCAAAAGATCATTTTGTTTGGTTTTGTAGCCGGAATAAGGTTTTTGCAAGTAATTAGTAAAATTTAAATATTCGATTTTTGGTTTTATAAATGGCTAAAATTGACTTGAAAGTTATACCAAAACTAAACTAAATAAGCTTTTTATTTCGTAAAATTAACCTAATAATAATAATTGACCTAGCGGTGCCGAAAAATAAAACAGTTATTGGATAACATTAATAGTAATATAATTCTAATCATAAATAATAATTTTTGTATTAAAAAAAGCATGAAAATAATTGCAAAAATTATATTTAATTATTATAAATGTAGGCAAAATTATGGATATTTCGGCATTAACCGATTAAATCATTAATTGTTATTGTTATTTTCTTTAAAAGACTGTTTTTTACTCGCTTTGGACCTTCAATAAAATAATTGACCTATACTAAAAAAATATATCTTAAAGTAGAATATCTGCCGATTATTATGTTTTTAGAATTAAACTCTGTTCAGTAGTTATTGAGAAAAAAATTCCGAAAGTTTGTCGATGTCGTCACTTTTTTCACATTAAATTGTAAATATCTGGGAAACTAAGCATTTTTAAAATTTTTGTCAAAGAACAAAAAGTGTTTATTTTGGTCCATTTTATGATAAAAAAAGCCATTCGGCGAGTAATTTTTTTGTTTATAACAATTGACTAACCACGCCGAAAAATATAAAAAAAATATGTTAATAATAAGTTTCGCCAAACTTTAATGGCGTATTCTACCGATGAAAATAATCAACTTTTGTCCTATAAAAAGTTTTGATAGGACGCTTTCCTACGGAGATACAGGGTGTTAAAAGTTTCAAATATTCATATGATTTTTCCTGTAATTTCACTGGCATAAAAGATTGACTGATAAAATTTGGGTGATGACATTTTTTTAGTAGGGACTATTTTTACACTTCAGTGGCGTAGTTGTTGGGTGAGTAGTGGTTTTTTAAATAATTTTAAATGTTTTTAAAATGTACAATCAATTTGTGGCTAGTATTACCACGGCTACTATTACCTTTTCTGTAATATTTTCAAAATTTTTCTTGTTACACCACGCCACAAATAGCTTGAAGGTTTTCTCATATCTCTCTTTGGACGTCTTGGGAATTATGACTGTGCATCCTACTTGCCAAGCATTTCGTAAGACTGAATCGTTGATTTCTTGAATCATAATATACAAGAAGCTTAAGTTGTGGCAAAAATATTATCTTGATGTCGCTTGACAATAAATATTCGGTCTTATAGTAACCAAAGCGTAAATTTTTTAAGGTACGACTTGCTTGTTTATGTTTTTAAAATATAAAATTATTTGGTTTTAATTAAATTTATTCAATATTTGGGCGTGCAAAAGGCGTCATAAGCGTGTCTTACTGATTTCGGACATTTTGGAGATCAAACATATCCTCAACCAGTATAGAACATTTACTGACCTTAATACTTAATATACTGTATTAAATTGCCATAAAATTAAAAAGTGTTTATTTAAATTATTCATTTTCTTGCATCTAAAGTGAAGCTTGCTCTAATATTAGTGTCTTTTGTTCCAGGATTATGAAGATCCCCAAACCAGAGACATTCCAACATTTGTATATATAATTTAGCCAATAGGTTAGAATTCCTAATAAAAGTCTATTTAATAGTAAGCAATACATTAATGTGTAATATAGTATCTATAAATTATATATTTATTATGTCCTACTTTTTAAATAATAAAACTAAATACAACTTCATGGGATTTTAAAACTCTTCGATGTATTGCAAAATTTTGTTAATTTCTTCTTGTTCTTGATCTCTTTTCCTTCTCTTAACGAAAACCACGCTGGCTGCCGTAGTGGTTGTAGTCATCCCATAAACCTGTTGCTTATATTTTAAAGTGTGGATCAGTTTCTAAAAAATATAATTCTTAAATAAGTATGTACGAGTAGTTTAATTTTTGTCACACAAATAATATGACTGTATATTTGTAAATTATATGTTTTCTATAATAATTCCTGTTTTTTTTTTTGTGTATTTCTAACCAAAACTTAAAGCAATAACCTAGCGCTTTCGTGATGCCAAATATTTTGTTCATAGTAATACAGGGTGTCCCGAAATTCATACAACAAAATTTAGTCATAGATTTAGGGAAAATTTAGGGGACCCGTATTTTTTCTTTCTGCCAATTGGCCCCCTCTTTCGGAGTTACAGCCCCCTGAAATCTGCCCCTAAGAAGTCTTTTTTATATCTCAAAACAATGTTGTACGAGAATCACTAAATTTGAAACACAGGGGTTTTATGACGTATGGAATCTCACAGTGCTACGCTTTTTGGCGAGAAACCTCCTTAAGACACTTTTTCGTGGGCCCCCTTGTCTTTGGAACCAGAAAAATTTGGTCGCAAATTTGATTTTTTTAAAAATTATTAGTTAGCTAGAAAACCATTGAATTTAGAAACTTTTTTGTCTCTTGATATTTGTTTCGTAAAATGCAATGTTTTTGAGAAAAATGGCGAATCACGATATGCATTCGATCACATTCTGACATTTTTCTCGAAAACATTGCGTTTTACGAAATAAAGAGACAAAAAGTTTCTAAATTTAATGACTTTCTAGTGGACTGGTAATTTTTAAGAAATTTAAATATGCGACCAAATTTTTTTGGCTCCAAAGACAAGGGGGGTCACGAAAAATTGTCTTCAGGGGGTTCCCCGCCAAAAAATGTAGCACCATCAGATTCCACATGTCATAAAACCCCTGTGTACCAAGTAGTGATTCTCGTACAATAGGGTTCTGAGATATAAAAAAAGATTATTATTCTTAGGGACGGACTTCAGGGGGCTGTAACTCCAAAAGAGGGGGCCACTTGGCAAAAATAAAAAATTCGGGTCCCCTAAATTTGTCTTATGAATCTGTGACCAAATTTTGTTGCATGAATTTCGGGACACCCTGTATGCAAAGTTGCACCCCTGAGGAGTTATTAGCCTCCAAAGTGGGGTTCTAAATTTCGAAAAAAATTAATATCTGCAACACTACCGTAGAAGAACCAAATTTGGTACATGATCTAGGTTTATTACTGGTCTTCTTTGACTATGATTTAAAGTTAATTGAAGCACTACAAGGTGTTCATTGGGAATGACTCACCTCTAAAATTGTACCGAACTTTTTTTTCATTGACCGAATTGAAAAATAATAATATTAATTCACAAAAGAATTTAATTTTAAAAATTTGTTCACTCTTTAAATTTAAAAAAACTATGGTTTTCAAGAAAAACCGTATTAACTGAAACATTTTAACAGTGTTTATTAGAAAAATTAAACTTGTCAGTTGCCTCTGACTGTTGTTGAAAAAATATCAATTATTTTTATTATTTATTTGTGTTTTTTACTTAATACAGTATACTCTTATTTAAAAACTACCTAGGTACTTGTTTTCTTTTTGTAAAATTAGGAGAGAAGTGAACTAAAATTTATTTGGCCAATTAATTGTTAAATTTGAAAGACAAAGCCTACTACTGACTTTTCGATTATTTCCTCAACTTTCATGTCATCTTTGTCAGTCAATACGAGTTTTTTTAAAAAAATGCGTCGCAGGATTGTTCTTTGTATTTTTTTGAATACACTTTTGATCACAAACATAGTCTTTTTGATATTTTATTAACTCGCAGTTGTTGAGTTTTCTTTTCTTTCCTTCTTTTAGAACCTAACGTTTCCTAATTATGGTTTTGGTAACGCAAAATACAAAACTAAGCAAAAGATAAATACTGCGGATATTGTCGAAGTACAAATGAAAGAAAATGATATTTACATAGATGCGACGTAATTCGCCCTGAATGGTGTTCAACCTATCATGGCGGTTTGTTGCATTTTTTAGTTTTATTTTATCAAAAATATTATCAATATCGCTTATAATATAAACATAAATACGTTTTTTATAATCCATGAATCATATTTCATTAGATAAATACATAATTTTAGTCATTCTTGGTTACTGTCATAATGCCTAATTAGTAATGATTCATATTATTTGTTGTAAAAATTCAACATAAATTAAGTTAGTGGTTTCTGTTCGTATGAAAAAATGTTTAAAATGATTTAGAGTAAATACTAGAACCTTTATTGTTTATATGCCTATATAAAATAGTTAGACAACCAGTCAAACTTAGACAGGGAACTTCCAGATGGCGACTCTCTTATAAAATGTCTATCATCCTTAATTCGTTGACTGAAATATTGTTTCAATCAACGCTTAATTAAAATGTCAACAAGGGTGAGAGGGATTTTATAAGAGTCGCCATCTAGTAATGTCCTATGTACTTTTGGCTGATGTAGATTATATTATAAACAAGGCTAGAACATTCCGTAATTTGATAAAGAGCGATAGTCCCGCTCGACCCCGCTCCTTCCGAGGTTATTATTTCAGCCAAGGATATTGGCGTGCGCATTTCGCAATTAAAAAAAGTGAAACAGCGAATGTAATGAAAATATGAAATTACTTACGATAACCAACTTTATCAAAAAGACGGCAAAAGTTAAAAATCCTATTGTCATTAAAGCTCCTTCATTGGACGGAAAATCCATGTGACTGTCATCATCATTGTATCCTCTAGCTTCCGCCGACACTTTAGGTTTCCATAAATGTGTAATAAGTCCTTCTAAGGTAATAGATTTAACTTTAATACTGTATGTATCAGTTGTTTGATTTCAACTTTGTATGAAACATTCGTTATGATTTTTATACACTCTGCTTACAAAGTATTTGATATTAATATTTATTACAAAATTGCGAAGGTAATAAAGCAAGACCAAAATTTTCAAAATGTAAGTCATCTCGGTTTGGAAAATGAAATAGACACAAATTTTTTAAAAAAGTATCAAAGAGAATAGGTTATGCACAACAGATCTTAACTAATTTATCACTAATAAACGAGGCTTTGTTTTAATTGCAGAGGGCATTGAGATCGCTTTTTCTGTTTTAGCACTTAATTTACATAATTGGCAACAATGACTCTTATAAACAGCAGTCAAATTGTCGCCATATTTGAGATAATATTATTCTGTTAGACACAGTTAAACTTTACTTACTTATGTTAGTTAAAAGGCGATCTCTTAAATTCTTTAATACAGACATTTTGCTCTTATGAGTTTTTTTCAATTTTAGTAAATTTCTTTGTATCGTTTTCAAGAACGGAATAAATTCGTCAATACCAGCAGAACTTTTTTCCTCATACTCTGGGTAGTCATCGAGTACATCTAAAAATTCTGTATTTGTAACGCTAGGAGTGTCCGTTTCTGTTTTTCCTTCAGTAGCATCTTCAATAGATTCGGTAACACTTTCGTTTGGAGAATATGACGATGTTGTAATAACCTCAGGTTTTATGAATGGGTTTCTCATGATGTTTTCATAGCTCTCAGTCGTAATTAGACTTACACTTTCACTACCTAAAAAAGTACGAGTAGTGATGATCCAAATTTTGTACATATGGTACATATAGACCAGGCAATAAAGAGAAAAATATCTAGATTTTCGCGGCCCGGTCCGATTTTAATGCGGTTTTTTGCATTTTGTTCAGAAAGACCGTCGGAAAAAAGTCCCGCCTTTTTTATTATCCGGAAGTGGCGGAAATGCATCGCGGGTGCATAAAGTGCATCTAGAAGTGCATCGCATCCGAGAAACTTGCCAAAGTGCACGAAATACCGCAAAAATTGGTACTCGGGGGTTTTGGGGGGCGTAGAATTCGAATATGCATATATCCAGTCCACCCGACCCCCCGGGGGGCGACTTCCGGCCGCCGGGTGGGCGCGGGGGGTACGTGGATTGCAAGGTTCACCGAATGACTGGAAAAATGGATCTCGGGGGTTTTCGCGGGTGCTGATTCCGAATTGGAGGGTGAAAAAAATATCCCCCTGTGCTTTTGGAGGTGGGGGGGGGGCGGTGGGGTTTGAAATCTAAAGTTCTCGAAATGACTGGAAAAATGTATCTCGGGTGCTGATTCCGAATTCGAGGGTGAAAAATATCCCCTGTGCTCGTGGAGGGGGCGTATGAAATCTACAGTTCCCGAAATGACTGGAAAAATGGGTCTCGGGGATTTTTGCCGGTGCTGATTCCGAATCTGACCCTGCCAAATGCGTCCGATGACTATTTCTGATTATTTTGGGAAAGGGCGTTAATCTTCTAAGAAGTATGAATATAAATTAATAGAAAATCATGGGACGAAACTCAATCTAAAAAGTTCTGTTGGAAAAAGAAAGGATAAGCCTGATAATTTTTTTAAATATATTTATTGTTCTAAAGTATAAAAGTATATTTATTGTTTTAAAATACATATTGTCTTAAAATATATTCAATGCACATTCCTTCTGTATTAATTGTCACACGGGCTCATTTATCAAACAACTATAATAAACAACTATAAATACCAATCAAAATTATCTTCTTCCTCTTCTTCTTCCTCCACGAGCATAGGGGATATTTTTCACCCTCAGATTCGGAATCAGCACCCGCGAAAACCCACGGGATACATTTTCCCAGTCATTTCGAGAACTTTAGATTTCATACCCCCCTCCCACCGCCCCCTCCACGAGCACAGAGGATATTTTTCACCCTCAAATTCGGAATCAGCACCGTCGAAAACTCCCGAGATCCATTTTTCCAGTCATTCGGAGAACCTTGCAATCCATGTGACCGAAAGTCGCCCCCCCGGGGGGTCGGGTGGACTGGATATATGCATATTCGAATTCTACGCCCCCCAAAACCCCCGAGTACCAATTTTTGCAGTATTTCGTGCACTTTGGCAAGTTTCTCGGATGCGATGCACTTCTAGATGCACTTTATGCACCCGCGATGCATTTCTGCCACTTCCAGATAATAAAAAAGGCGGGACTTTTTTCCGACAGTCTTTCTGAACAAAATGCAAAAAACCGCATTAAAATCGGACCGGGCCGCGAAAATCTAGTTATTTTGGGGTAAATCGTTCTTTATTGCCTGGTCTAATAGTTACAAAGGCTGTAATTGAAATTATGTAATATTATATTGGCGTTTGGAATTTTCTATTTTCACTTACAAAATATTATTTGATATAGTTACAAATCCTAGAAATCTATTTTATGGTTATTAATTCATGAAGTCGCTTCATCAAGAAATTGGACAAGTGTAATGCATCAAATCTGCTGTCAAATAACTCCATGAATTTATTCATCAAGTTCTTGACGAATTAGAGCATGTTCTAATTTTCGTCAATTTCTTCGTGAAGTTCGGAAGTACCAACCCAACAGATTTCCACCCTCAGATCAGTAATGAGGTTATGTTATTGGAATATGTAAATAATTGTGTGGCGTCGT
>NW_019416258.1:435052-485433 GCF_000390285.2 Anoplophora glabripennis | reverse complement strand
TAGAGATGTTTTAAAATCTTATGAGCTTTGACCTTCATATGCGCAGAAACATAATTCCGACCGTCGCCTAAATTATTCTACGTCCTAAAAACATTACACCTATTATTCACAGTCTCTCTCGAGCTCTAGCGTAAACAAGCCTTTGATCCGATTACAAATATCATAATAAAATGCCCTATTCTTTATTATTTTAATTAAAACAAGAAAAATATATATAACGAACGTTCGCCAGTTGACTTTATTGATGCCCGAGCGCCTTAGTTCATTTCTAGTTGTAATGAGGCACGTGTTCTAATTCCGAGTCAATGTTTTCACAATGTGTTTATTAGAAGAATTATGGGGATACGCCACGCCTTTCGCGCATTTCGCGGCTCATGAGATATTAAAAGATCTCTAAAATAATATTTATGAAAGACCTAAAATAGTCAACGCCTAATCAGAAGATGCCGTGTTTGATGGACCATCCGGAAACAAGTACGCAAAAATGAGTGCTTTATTTAATATAAGAATTTTAAAGATTTTGAAATATCATTTTTACCCGAGAAAACGAGATTAAAAAAATATACTTAAGGTCCTTAACATTTTAAGGAAGTAAAATTGTACTGGGATATTTTAAACTATAAGTTTATTTTCACCCAAATAAGCTCTCCTGGGCCTTTTGTTTTTGGATACACTGTATAGTTTCTTTATTTTCAGTTGTACTAGTATGTTATTTTCTTTATTGGAGTTTACTCATATAAAATATTAATTGATCAATAAATTGTCAATGTAAAACAGCTATTACGCAATACCGCCAATACCTAAAGTATTTAGGGACATACCGTTCCGTGAACATGAAATTAAAGAATTATCCCAAATCTTATAAAGCTACATTTCGTGTTCAGAGAGTGATGTAACATAAAACCCTGCTAATTATTATCTGTAAGTTCAGAGTGCTGTCACAAATTAAGAAAATTAGGAAAAAAGTTGGAATCGCTTCATTTTTTCTGGAATTCGTGTCCCCACCATTTAATTCACATAAAAGTAGTTACGAATTTCGTCATAACTTGAAGCAACCTTTTTATCTGTAGCCGTTGCTTCTTTTGCAGTTTGCTAGAACGTGACGGTTACTATAAACACTTTAACCTACCTTTATATTTTCAGTTTTTTTTGTTGAACTGCGAATTTGTATTCAAACCGTAATAAAAATTAGTGTGTAACTTTTTTTTCTTCGATAAATATGCTATTACATAACCTTATTTAAGCCATGGTGTCTTGAAAAATTATTTGATATGTCAGAAATTATGCTTTCTAATCGTGTAACTATAGTTAATCATAGGCAGTTTGAACAAACTCTCAAAGGATTTTTTTCTTAAAATTAACTCAGGAACGTACTTAGGAGTCAGCTTACATTTAACAACAGAAGACCGGATACCCCAAAACTTCCTCCTGAACATATTTTTGGGGACCCATAACTTTATAACGAAAAAAAATTATACCGAGAGGTCACGAATAAATCTAACAAATTTAAGAGCTATCTAAAATTAGCATTAATACTGTTGTAAGTATGTAGCATACTTTTTTAAAATGAATCTTAAAGTATTAGTGAAAGAATTTAAATTCGAGAATTTTGAATATCTTGTCCTCAGCTTTAAATATTTCGAAAAATAAAATGTTGATTTATGTTGCTAGTTTATTTATTACTAATTTAGACCGAGTTGCACCATTTCTTTCCATAAATTTCAATTTCAATATTATAAACAGTACCTACAAATGCATACCTATACCTTCCTTTTTATATAAAATTAATTAAGTACTCACCTGATACATGTTTATTACTTTTAATAGGTGTAATTTCCACCCATTCACAATTTACTGTAAAAATAAGTATAGTAAGGCAAAGGTGTGATTTCATTTTGTGTAATGTTTTGCTACTGGAAGACTACTTGTAGTGGATGACAATTATTCTAGCCTGGCTGTGCAGTTAGAAGTGAACAGAGCAGAAAATTGTATAGTGGAACTAAATATGGGGAAATAAAATCAGAAAATAATCCGAACGTTTTATTTTTAATTAAGTATTTTACAAATGAACTTATGGATTTATTACAGTGAGACTTAACTTATTTTATATATTATTAATGAAGTTTGTATCTGCCGGTTTTAACTTGTGTTGGACGAGTGTATACCATACATCTTGAAGTTGTGAAGTATCCCTGCAGACAAAATCGAGATTAAAATATTTTTATAAACGCCCGTGGTAAGTTTTACATATATCAGACAATTCTTAATTGACGATACTGTAGGAAACAACTACTCCGCGGATTAACGCTCCGAACAAATATATGAGTACTCCATAAGTTCTCCATTCTGCGAATTATATTTTACATTAAAAAAACATTAATAAGACAGACATATGTTATTCTTAAAATATTGTCACATACAGGTTGCAGAATTTATCTTATCCAAAAAAAAATTGAGAATGTTCAACATATGTGTACTTTAAAATAAACTTAAAGATAGATAGATCTGAGCAGTCTTTAAAATAAATAAAATTTTGTTACATTAATTTTGAAGAATTGCGGTACTTGATCACTATTACAAACATGAAATTTATAAAAAAAGTAGCACATACCTTATTACAAAAGCTGTTCGAAATTTTGTCCCTCGATGTACATATATTTGGGCACGCCTTATCCAATTTTGTCGTACTAAAGCGAATGTTCTTCCTGGTCGCTGTTGTAAATGCAAATTATTCGTGGCAGCTGTGATACGCTTGCGCAAATCCTCGACGGTTTTCACTTCGGTATACCTTATTTTTTAAATTGCCCTACAAAAAGAAGTCAAAAGGGTTTAAATCGGGAGACCATGGAGGCCGTGCTACCGATCCACCTTGTTCAATCCACCGTATTCCGTACACTTGATGGAGATAATCTCGAACAATCTAGCCGAAAGTGAGGTGTCCCATTATGTAAAAACCACATGCGTTGTTCGACAGCTAGGGGTACAATTTCAAGAAGGGCGGGCAGGTCATTGCAGACATTAGAGATATTGTAAACCATCCATACGATTGGGCAATAACAACGGCCTAATTAGGCGCTCATTAATAATTCCGGCCCAAATATTCAGTGAAAAACGGTGTTAGAAGTGATATCATTCAATTGCGTACGGATTTTCGAGTTCCCATTCTGGCCATGCACCTGCACAAGATGCACAGGGTCGGCTCATTTATGGTCAATTTTCTTAATTAATTTTTTCGAAAATAGAAGCATTTAAACCATCAGTTGTTTTAATAAAAGTTGTTCATTTTCGTGCCATCTATCACTATTTTCAAGGAACGCAATTATTTCAGAGACACACTGTATAGCTCCTGACAGAAAAAGAACACCTATCGATAGTCGGCAAGGATTTTAGTCTCTAACTAGTAACATTCATACTGGTATGCAATTTTCTACTCGCAATGACACCATCTTCATCAGTAACTCTTCTGAAATAAATGAGATATCTTCACATACACATAAGTTTATTTCAGTGACAAAATAACCTTTCACTTCATGAAGTATCTTACTCTTACCACTGGTGTTAAAACTGCCTCTTCATGGCATTTGATACAGTGGGTATAATGAAACGTATTGTTAGTAAGAAATATTAACTCGTTATAGTCTGCAGCACCCCATTACTCTTGAGACAGCGGTCCTCTAACCCTGCATTACACCTTTTTTCTTCTCAATTTTTTAGATACCTTCTTTCTGACCGTAGACCTCGTTCTTGTAACAAAACCGTTCCATTTGTGGATAGCAGTCAAATGATCCGTCACTTGGCATTTTTTAGTCGTCTGCAACACCACTCCTCTGCCGCCATATTCTGATTGTCCATTATGCTATCTTTATTCATGATTCGCCGTGCAAATTGCCTTCCGATCGTCTGTCATGCCAATTTCATCCGTAATTGCCTTGCCAATGTGACAAAATCGTTTTATTCTCCGATCGCCGCCTTATAAATATCCGCCACACAACTTCAATCCCCCATCGCCATCTTCAGGCGCTGTCTATAATGATTGTCATCGATGGTTGGCCTTAGCACTATGAAAAATAGCCGTCATGGAAAAATCTTGTCGTTGCCTCATAGCTGCCATCTGGTTGTTTGCTATACCATCTCTTTTCTGCTCAATTTTTTTCTCTATCTCCTTGGATAGTATCCTTTTGATTGTCTGCCACGCAATCTTCCTAAATAGTCTCGTTTTCGTAACAAAACAATTCCATTTGTGGGTAGCAGCCATTTGATCGTTGCTTGGCATCTTCCAGGATCACTTTACGCTTTGGAAAAACAGTTCCATTTTTGAAGAAAACCGTCGTCTTCTGATTGCTTGCAGCGCCATCTTTATCCATGATTCGCCATGCAAACATCTTTCTATTCTAATCGTCTGTCACGCCATTTTAATTTCCAAATCATTCATTCGTCTTCAAATCTTCCACTATGCTATCCATCATGATTGCTATCGATGGTTTTGCCACTGAAAAAAATCGTGTCATTCTTACATTTATGAACGTCTGCCTAACAATATTCTTACCTAATTACCTTGCCGAAAAAATATTTTCATTCCCTTATTGCTGTCATCTGACTGTTACTTTATCTTTTTCCTCTACTGCCTGTTGCTGTGAAACTACCTTGAAATGGTTTAGTTTCCGATCGCTACTTTTCTAATTGTTTGTCTTTCCTGACTTTCCTGATCACTTCACAGCTTCCTGTGCGTCCGCGTGCCAGCTATTCTCAGATCATCTCACCGCCGATCGCCATTTTCTAATCGTTCGCCATGCAACTTTAATCCCCCATCGTCGTCTTCAGATTGTCCACACTATGCTATCCATCATGATTGCTACTACCGATGGTATTGCCACTGTGAAAAAAAACTGTCATTCTCCCACTTATGGTCGTCTGCCAAACAATTTTTTTACCTAATTAATTACCTTGCATGGAAAAATATTATCATTCCTTCATCGCTGCCATCTGATTGCTACTTTTACTTGTTCGCCATGTCTATTTTTCGGATCATTTCGCAGCTTGCTGTTCATCCAAGTGCCAGCTTTTTCTCAGAGCATATAATCGCTAGAAACAAACCGTCCTATTCTACTATCACCTCCGTTACGCCATCTTAATCCCTGTCGCACCATCTCTGTTCCCGACCGATTCGCTGCCGTTGAAAATCCGTCCCATTTCCCGTCGCCGCCGTAAAAAAACCGTCCCATTTCCGGATAGTCCATCCCTCCTCGCCGCCGTGGAAATACCGTTGCAACCGATGACAATCGTCTCGTGATCGTCAGCTACGCCTACCCTAATCGCCTCTGATATTCTGCCCTGCTCTGTTCCCGACCGCTTCGCTGCACCTGAAAAACCATCCCATTTCCCATCGCCGTCGAGAAAAAACCGTCCCATTTCCGGATAGTCGCCACCTGTTTGTCCGCCACGTCTCTTCATCCCTGACCGCTTCGCTGCCGTGGAAAAACCGTTTCATCACAGGATAACCGTCTGCCACGCCTCCCCTGACTGCCTCGCTGCATCTGAAAAACCGTCCCATTCCCCGTCGTCGCCGTGAAAAAACCGTCCCATTTCTGCATAAGACCGCTTCGCTGCCGTGGAAAAACCGTTTCATCTCTTCTCACCGCTGTGGAAGGACCGCCAATCCCCGTCGCTGTCGTGGAAGCACGGTTCCATCTCAGGACAACCGATTCCTGATCATCCGCCACCATCCCAAGATAACTGCCTCCTGACCGTCCGCCACGTCTCCCCTGAGCGCTTTGCCGCTTCCCGATTGTCTGCCGCGCAATCTCTTTCCTGACCGCTTCGCTGCATCTGAAAAACCATCCCATTTCCCATCGCCGTCGAGAAAAAACCGTCCCATTTCCGGATAGTCGCCACCTGTTTGTCCGCCACGTCTCTTCATCCCTGACCGCTTCGCTGCCGTGGAAAAACCGTTTCATCACAGGATAACCGTCTGCCACGCCTCCCCTGACTGCCTCGCTGCATCTGAAAAACCGTCCCATTCCCCGTCGTCGCCGTGAAAAAACCGTCCCATTTCTGCATAAGACCGCTTCGCTGCCGTGGAAAAACCGTTCCATCTCTCCTCGCCGCTGTGGAAGGACCGCCAATTCCCGTCGCTGCCGTGGAAGCAGCGTTCCATTTCAGGACAACCGGTTCCTGATCGTCCGCCACGCCATCTCTGTTCCCAACCGCTTTGCTGCCGTTAAAAAACCGTCCCATTCCCCGTCGCTGCTGTAAAAATTAAAAAAAACTATCTATTTAAGGATACCTAGTGACCTCCTGATCAACCGCCACGTCCCTCCCGGCCTAGGAAAGACTGCAAATCCCCGTCGCCGACGTGGAAGAACCATTCTACCCCCGGACAACCGCCTCCTGAACGTCCGCCACGCTTTCCCTGATCGCTTCGTCCATCCCTCCTCGCCGTCTTGAAGGACCGCCAATCCCCATCGCCGCCGTGGAGGAATCATTCTATACCTGGAAACCGCCTCCTGAACGTCCGCCACGCCTCCCCTGATCGTCTCCTCCATCCCTCTTCGCAGTCGTTGAAGGACCGACAGTCCCCATCACCGCCGTGGAAGAACTGTTCCATCCTCGGACAACCGCCTCCTGATCGTCTGCTACGTCTTCCTTGATCATTGCCCCTCATACCACCTCTTCCGTTCCATTCCCGCTCGTTGCCTTGGAAGGACCGCCAATCCCCGTCGCCGTCGTGGAAGTAAGGACTACCAATCTCCATCGTTGCAGTGGAAAAACCTTTCCAATCCCTCTAGCCGCCGTGGAAGAACCGTGCCATTCCTGGAGAGTCGCAGTGGAAAAACCGTTCCATTCCCCCTCGTTGCCGAGGAAGGGCCGCCAATCCCTGTCACCGCCGTGGAAGTAGGGAATATCCGTCGCTGTTGTGGAAAAAGTGTTCCAATCCCTCTAGCTGCCGTGGAAGAACCGTTCCATTCCCGGAAAGCCGCCTCCTAATCGTCCGCCACATCTCTTCTGATCCCCTCACCAGTCGCTGACGTAGAAAAACCGTTCCAATCCCACTAATCGCCGTGGAAGAACCATTCCATTCCCGGACAGCCATGCTCCGCCGCTTCCTGATTGTTCCATTCCCGACTGCTACCATTCCACTCCCCGTCGCAGACCGCCAATCCCCGACGTCGCCGTGGAAGAACCAGTCCATCCCCGGATAGCTGCCTCCCGATTGTCCGCCACGCATCTCTATCTCCGACCGCTTCGCCGGTCGGGAGGAACCGTTTCATTCCCCGTCGCCACCTTGAGAGAACCATTCCATATCTAGATAGTCGCCTCCTGATCGTCCGTCACGCCTCTCTATCGTCGATCGCTTCGCTGCCGTGGAAAAACCGTTCCATTCCCCGTCGCCTCCGTGGAAAGCCTGCAAATCGCCGTCATCGCCGTGGAAAAACCGCTCCATTTCCAGATAGCCGCCTCCTGATCCGTCCGCCACGCCTCCCCGGATTGTCTCGCCATCTCCTGATTGCTCATCAAGCCGTTTCTATTCACGAGCGCTTTGCTGCCGTGGAAAAACCGTTCGATTCCCCGTCGCCACCGTAGAAGAACCGTTCCATTCTCGGATAGCTGTCTCTGATCGTCTCGCCACTGTAAAAAAATATATCATTTTATTCTTTAAATTATAATGGTCTCCTACAATTTTTTTACCTTATCGCCTTTAAAAATCAATAAATCCTCCAATTGCCGCGTCTTCTGATTGTGGGTCATGACTCCTACCATTGTTGAAACATCAATTAATTCCCGATTGCCCAGCTACCTTCTATTCGTCCGCGTCCACAATAAAAGTTCTTTCTCCAACCGCTTCGCCCGCTGTGGAGAAACCGTCCCATTTGCCGAAAGGGTCGCCGTCGTTGAAAAACCGCCTATTACCGGATAGCAATCCTGATTCACCGTCACGCCGTCTTCTTTGATCATCTTATCGCCGCCTTCTGAATGTCCTCCACGCCATCCCCATCGCCCGACCGCTTCGCTGCCGTGGAAAAACCGTTCCGTTTCCTGGATAGCCGCGTACCAATCGTCCCTAATCGCGTCTGAACGCCTACCACGCCATCTACATTTTCGACTGTTTCACTGCCGTGGAAAAACCGTTCCATTTCCCGTCACCGCCGTGGAAGACCCGTTCCATCCCTGAAAATCCGCCTATCTCCTAATGGTCCGCCGTGTATCTCTATCCCCAACCGCTTCGCTGCCGTGGAAAAAACCGTTTCATTCTCCGTCGTCGCCGTGGAAGAACCGTTTCATTACCGGATAGCCGACTTCAACCGATTTGCTGCGTGGAAAAACGTTCTAATCTCCAAAAACCTCTGATCGTTTTGCCACTGTAAAGAAAGATCGTTTTATTCTTGGACTTATGATCCTCTGTCTACCACAATTCTTACCCGATCGCATTTTAAAATCATTGTCTAATCGTCGCACATTCTGATTGTTGGCCAATACTTTATTGATCACCACGTCGTTGTTGAAAAATAGATTAACTTCCCGATCGCCTAGCTGCGTTCTAATCGTATGCGCCCGCAATAAAAAATCATTCTCTGACCGCCTCGCCGCTGAGGAAAAACCGTCCCATTTGTCGTCGTTGAAAAATTGTCCCATTACCGGATAGTAAGCCTTCTGATCCACCGTCAATCAGTCTTCTTTGACTATCTTATCGCCTTGCAATCGTCCGCTATGCCTTGCAGCCTTCTGAACGTCTGCCACACCATAGCTACATCTCCGACTTTCGCTGCCATAAAAAAACGTTTTTTTCCCGTCGTCGCCGTGAAAGAACCGCTCCATTCTCGTAGAGCCGCCTCATGATCGCTTCCAACATCTTCCTGATTGCCTCGTTGTGGAAAATGTTCTATTCCCCAGATAGTAGTTGCCTCCTGATCGTCTCGCCACTGTAAAAAAAATGTTTCATTGTACCACTGATGTTCGTCTATCACAATTTCCTTACCTGACCACCTTTAAAAATCGCCGCCCTTCTAATTATTTGTTGTGTCGTTGCCTCAATCGCCTCGTCGTTGTCGAAAAATCGAATCATTTCCGGATCGTCTAGTCACATCTAATCATTCGCGTCCGCCATAACAGCTGTTTTTCTGACTGCTGTGGAAAAAACCCTCCCAATTGTCGATCGCGTCGCTATCGTTGAATAACCGTCCCATTACCGGATAGCATCCCGGTAATTCATCGTCACGCAGTCTTCCTTGATCCGCTAGGCCGTGTTTTATCATTAATACTCCCCAGCCGTTCCATTCCTTTGATAACCACTTTCTGATCATTCGCCACGCCATTTGCCCTAGTCTCCTCGTCGCCTACCAATCAACCGTCACCTCATCTTCGCCCTTGAACCATCCCGTCCTCGTCAACAAAAGTGGCATACACGCAGACGGATAGGCGTCGCCTTCTGATTATTCGCTACGCCGTTTGCCCTGATCCCCTTGCCATTTGCAAATCGACCGCCACGTTATCTTCCCCCTTGAATCATTCCGCCCTTCTAAACGAATCGTGGATAGCCGTCTAATCCGCTATGCAGCCGGATAGCCACCCTGTGATCATTCGTCACGCTCTTTGCCCTTCTCGCCGTCTTCTAATCGACCGTCATCTTCGCCCTTGAATCAACTCGCTCCCGTAAACAAATTGTGGAAAGCCGCTTCCTGATCGTTCACCACGCAATTTTCGACTCCCGATCGTTCGCTATGCCATCTCCGCCGCCGATGGTCTTACCTATGCAAAAAAGGATCGTTACATTATCTGACTTATGACAGTCGGCCACACAATTTTCTTACCAGATCGCCCCGAAAAATCGTTCCATTCTCCGATTGCCGCCATGTTTTTTCTTCCTCGATTGCTCCTTCTACTTCACGAGAGCATTTTTTTGGACCACCTCGTTTCTGTGGAAAAACAGTCCCATTTTCTTATAACTTCGCCGTCGTTGAAAAACCGCAAGCCTTCTGATACATCATTACACCGTCTTTCTTGATCATCTCATCACCTTCTCATCGTCAGTCATGCAGTATTTTACCCCTAGCATGGAAAAAATTGTTTCATTATCCGTACAGCCGCCTTTTCATCCTCCATGCTATCTATTCTCGACCGCTTCCCCGACGTGGAAAAACCGTTCCATTCCGCAGATCGCCGCTCTTGATCGTCCGCCATCTAATGGCCTCTCCTCAACCGCTTCACTGCCGTGAAGAGACCGTTCTATTCCCCCGAAAATCGCCTCCGATCGCCCGCCACGTCATCGTCATCGATCGTTTTGGTCACTGCAAAAAAACGCTTAATAGTCCAATTTATGATCATATATCACATAATTTTCTTACCAAATCGCTTTTAAAAATGTTTCCATTTTGCCGTCACCGATTGTTAGCTATCCCTCAACCGTCACGTCGTAAAATAATCGATTCGGTTCCCAATCGTCGCCTGTTACTTTTTTCCCCAATTACGTTGCCGTAAATAAACCAGCGTTCCCCATTAAAGTATTTTCTCCGACCGCCTCGCCGCTTTTTTAACGTCTGCCATCTCTATCCGTGACTGCTTCCTCACCGTGGAAAAACCGTTTCATTTTCCTCTCTTCAACGCCGTCTTCAGATAGTCCGCCATAGTATTTTATTGCTACTGTAAAAAAAATCCGTCACGCCATCTTTTACCCCTAATGCTTCAGCTCTCGTGAAAAAACCATTCCATTCCCCAGATAGCCGCCTTCTGATCGTTCGCCAGGTCGTCGTCTGTTTTCTGCGTCGCTTTCTCTTCGACTACGTTATCTCTGCCTCTGGATCGTCATATCTCCGTCTTCTGATCATCTGCCACGAAACCTTTGTTGCCGATCGCCTCGCCACTATGAAAACATCGTTTCATTCTCTAACTTATGGTCGTCTGCCACAATTTTCCCTGGCCGCCTAGAGATATTGTTCCATTCTCCCATTTGTTCATTATGCCTCTTCTTCCTCGCTAGCTTCGTCGATTCAGTTCCTAATCGCTGTCTTTTAATTGTCCTCTTCGTTTTCTATTTCCCCATTCACCTAACCGACTTCTGATAGGCAACGGCCGTCATGACCGCCTCATCACTGTGGAAAAAGCGCCCGAATAGCAATCCTTCTGATCCACTGTCATGCCATTTTTCTTGATTGTCCACCATGTCGTCTTTTATTTATATCGCTTCCAGCTAGTTGCCGCCTTATCGACGGTTCATCATATCCACCCTTGGATTATCCCTTCGCTGTCGACAAAGTATTCCATTCCCAGATAGCCGTCTCCTGATCGTTACATCATCTCTATTTCTGACCACTTCGCCACCGGGAAAACCGTTCTATTGCCCGGATAGCTGTCTTCTAATCCACCATCACGTCTTCTTCGCTCTTCGATCATCTTGCCGCCGGCCGTCAATAAAACATTTCATTCCTCTGATAGCTGCCTCCTGATCGTACATTACACCATCTCTATCTACAACCACTTGACCGTCGTGGACCTGTTATTCGCATAACTGCCTTCTAGTTGTTTATCAACTCACTCCTTGGTTATCCTCTTATTTTCATTGACGTGAAAAAGTCTTCATCTTCTTGATTGTATAGCCGTCATCGGGTCGCCCGCCATATCATCTTTCCCTGATAGCCTCATCGCCCTGGAAAAACCGTTTCCATTCCCTGGATAGTCGCCTCTTGATCGTCCGTCAAATCATCTCTCCCAATCGCGTGCCATATTTCTTGATCGCTTCGTCTCGCCCGACCTCTGTGGAAACACCCAAACTTCTTTGATCGTCAACCATGCCATGTTCTCTGATCGCTTGCCTCCTGACCTGACCGTGTCTTCCATTCCTCGATCGTCCTCTTTTGATGATCCATCTCATCCTCCGCCACGTCATCTTAGCTCTTGAATCGTCCAGTCGACGTCAACAAACTGTTCCATTCTCTGATAGCAGATTTCTGATTGTCGGCCATGCCTTCAACAGAAAATTAATCATCGCATCTCTTCAGATTTCTCCACTCTATAGCTATCATTCAATCGTTATTTCTAGACCAATTTTTACACTACAAAGAAACAAAAAAAATGAGGTCTATTTCTTTACGAGGCTGTGTCCCATTATCGGATAGAAACCCGGTAATTCATTGGCACGTAGTCTTCCTTGATCCGCTAGGCCATGTTTTATCATTAACACTTCCCTCTCATGGAAAAACCGTTCCATTCCTTTGATAACCACTTTCTGATCATTCGCCACGCCGTTTGCCCTAATCTCCTCGTCGCCTACCAATCAACCGTCACGTCATCTTCGCCCTTGAACCATCCCGCCCTCGTCAACAAAAGTGGCTAGCCCCCTCCTGATCGTCTTACACGCAGACGGATAGGCGTTACCTTCTGATTATTCGCTACGCCGTTTAACCTGATCCCCTCGCCATCTGCAAATCGACCGCCACGCTATCTTCCCCCTTGAATCATTCCGCCCTTCTAAACGAGTCGAGGATAGCCATCTAATCCGCTATCCGCTTTTTGCCCTTCTCGCCGTCTTCTAATCGACCGTCATCTTCGCCCTTGAATCAACTCGCTCCCGTAAACAAATCGTGGAACGCCGCTGATTCTGATCGTTCACCACGCAATTTTCGACTCCCGATCGTTCGCTATGCCATCTCCGCCGCCGATGGTCTTACCTCTGCAAATAAATATAGTTACATTGTCTGACTTATGACAGTCGGCCACACAATTTTCTTACCAGATCGCCCCGAAAAATCGTTCCATTCTCCGATTGCCGCCATGTTTCTTCTTCCTCGATTGCTTCCTTCTACTTCACGAGAGCATTTTTTTGACCACCTCGTTTCTGTGGAAAAACAATCCCATTTTCTTATAGCTTCGTCGTCGTTGAAAAACCGCAAGCCTTCTGATCCATCATTACACCGTCTTTCTTGATCATCTCATCACCTTCTCATCGTCAGTCATGCAGCATTTTACCCCTAGCATGGAAAAAATCGTTTCATTATCCGTACAGCCGCCTTTTCATCCTCCATGCCATCTCTATTCTCGACCGCTTCCCCGATCGTCCGCCATCTCCTGGACTATCCTCAATCGCATCACTGCCGTGAAGAAACCGTTCTATTCCCCCGAAAATCGCCTCCGATCGCCCGTCACGTCATCGATCGTTTTGGTCACTGCAAAAAAACGCTTAATTGTCCGATTTATGATCATATATCACATAATTTTCTTACCAAATCGCTTTTAAAAATGTTTCCATTCTGCCGTCACCGATTGTTAGCTATTCCCCAACCGTCACGTTGTAGAATAATCGATTCGGTTCCCAATCGCCGCCTGTTACTTTTTCCCCCAATTACGTTACCGTAAATAAACCAGCGTTCCCCATTAAAGTATTTTCTCCGACCGCCTCGCCGCTTTTTTAACGTCTGCCATCTCTATCCGTGACTGCTTCCTCACCGTGGAAAAACCGTTTCATTTTCCTCTCTTCAACGCCGTCTTCAGATAGTCCGCCATAGTATTTTATTGCTACTGTAAAAAAAATCCGTCACGCCATCTTTTACCCCTAATGCTTCAGCTCTCGTGAAAAAACCATTCCATTCCCCAGATAGCCGCCTTCTGATCGTTCGCCAGGTCGTCGTCTGTTTTCTGCGTCGCTTTCTCTTCGACTACGTTATCTCTGCCTCTGGATCGTCATATCTCCGTCTTCTGATCATCTGCCACGAAACCTTTGTTGCCGATCGCCTCGCCACTATGAAAACATCGTTTCATTCTCTAACTTATGGTCGTCTGCCACAATTTTCCCTGGCCGCCTAGAGATATTGTTCCATTCTCCCATTTGTTCATTATGCCTCTTCTTCCTCGCTAGCTTCGTCGATTCAGTTCCTAATCGCTGTCTTTTAATTGTCCTCTTCGTTTTCTATTTCCCCATTCACCTAACCGACTTCTGATAGGCAACGGCCGTCATGACCGCCTCATCACTGTGGAAAAAGCGCCCGAATAGCAATCCTTCTGATCCACTGTCATGCCATTTTTCTTGATTGTCCACCATGTCGTCTTTTATTTATATCGCTTCCAGCTAGTTGCCGCCTTATCGACGGTTCATCATATCCACCCTTGGATTATCCCTTCGCTGTCGACAAAGTATTCCATTCCCAGATAGCCGTCTCCTGATCGTTACATCATCTCTATTTCTGACCACTTCGCCACCGGGAAAACCGTTCTATTGCCCGGATAGCTGTCTTCTAATCCACCATCACGTCTTCTTCGCTCTTCGATCATCTTGCCGCCGGCCGTCAATAAAACATTTCATTCCTCTGATAGCTGCCTCCTGATCGTACATTACACCATCTCTATCTACAACCACTTGACCGTCGTGGACCTGTTATTCGCATAACTGCCTTCTAGTTGTTTATCAACTCACTCCTTGGTTATCCTCTTATTTTCATTGACGTGAAAAAGTCTTCATC
Organism: Anoplophora glabripennis; assembly: GCF_000390285.2. NCBI lineage: Eukaryota > Metazoa > Arthropoda > Insecta > Coleoptera > Cerambycidae > Anoplophora > Anoplophora glabripennis. The sequence goes on along the minus strand of NW_019416258.1, from coordinate 470,989 downwards.
TTCTTGATTGTATAGCCGTCATCGGGTCGCCCGCCATATCATCTTTCCCTGATAGCCTCATCGCCCTGGAAAAACCGTTTCCATTCCCTGGATAGTCGCCTCTTGATCGTCCGTCAAATCATCTCTCCCAATCGCGTGCCATATTTCTTGATCGCTTCGTCTCGCCCGACCTCTGTGGAAACACCCAAACTTCTTTGATCGTCAACCATGCCATGTTCTCTGATCGCTTGCCTCCTGACCTGACCGTGTCTTCCATTCCTCGATCGTCCTCTTTTGATGATCCATCTCATCCTCCGCCACGTCATCTTAGCTCTTGAATCGTCCAGTCGACGTCAACAAACTGTTCCATTCTCTGATAGCAGATTTCTGATTGTCGGCCATGCCTTCAACAGAAAATTAATCATCGCATCTCTTCAGATTTCTCCACTCTATAGCTATCATTCAATCGTTATTTCTAGACCAATTTTTACACTACAAAGAAACAAAAAAAATGAGGTCTATTTCTTTACGAGGCTGTGTCCCATTATCGGATAGAAACCCGGTAATTCATTGGCACGTAGTCTTCCTTGATCCGCTAGGCCATGTTTTATCATTAACACTTCCCTCTCATGGAAAAACCGTTCCATTCCTTTGATAACCACTTTCTGATCATTCGCCACGCCGTTTGCCCTAATCTCCTCGTCGCCTACCAATCAACCGTCACGTCATCTTCGCCCTTGAACCATCCCGCCCTCGTCAACAAAAGTGGCTAGCCCCCTCCTGATCGTCTTACACGCAGACGGATAGGCGTTACCTTCTGATTATTCGCTACGCCGTTTAACCTGATCCCCTCGCCATCTGCAAATCGACCGCCACGCTATCTTCCCCCTTGAATCATTCCGCCCTTCTAAACGAGTCGAGGATAGCCATCTAATCCGCTATCCGCTTTTTGCCCTTCTCGCCGTCTTCTAATCGACCGTCATCTTCGCCCTTGAATCAACTCGCTCCCGTAAACAAATCGTGGAACGCCGCTGATTCTGATCGTTCACCACGCAATTTTCGACTCCCGATCGTTCGCTATGCCATCTCCGCCGCCGATGGTCTTACCTCTGCAAATAAATATAGTTACATTGTCTGACTTATGACAGTCGGCCACACAATTTTCTTACCAGATCGCCCCGAAAAATCGTTCCATTCTCCGATTGCCGCCATGTTTCTTCTTCCTCGATTGCTTCCTTCTACTTCACGAGAGCATTTTTTTGACCACCTCGTTTCTGTGGAAAAACAATCCCATTTTCTTATAGCTTCGTCGTCGTTGAAAAACCGCAAGCCTTCTGATCCATCATTACACCGTCTTTCTTGATCATCTCATCACCTTCTCATCGTCAGTCATGCAGCATTTTACCCCTAGCATGGAAAAAATCGTTTCATTATCCGTACAGCCGCCTTTTCATCCTCCATGCCATCTCTATTCTCGACCGCTTCCCCGATCGTCCGCCATCTCCTGGACTATCCTCAATCGCATCACTGCCGTGAAGAAACCGTTCTATTCCCCCGAAAATCGCCTCCGATCGCCCGTCACGTCATCGATCGTTTTGGTCACTGCAAAAAAACGCTTAATTGTCCGATTTATGATCATATATCACATAATTTTCTTACCAAATCGCTTTTAAAAATGTTTCCATTCTGCCGTCACCGATTGTTAGCTATTCCCCAACCGTCACGTTGTAGAATAATCGATTCGGTTCCCAATCGCCGCCTGTTACTTTTTCCCCCAATTACGTTACCGTAAATAAACCAGCGTTCCCCATTAAAGTATTTTCTCCGACCGCCTCGCCGCTTTTTTAACGTCTGCCATCTCTATCCGTGACTGCTTCCTCACCATGGAAAAACCGTTTCATTCTCCTCTCTTCAACGCCGTCTTCAGATAGTCCGTCATAGTATTTTATTGCTACTGTAAAAAAAAATCCGCCACGCCATCTTTTACCTCTAATGCTTCAGCTCTCGTGAAAAAACCATTCCAATCCCCAGATAGCCGCCTTCTGATCGTTCGCCAGGTCGTCGTGTTTTCTGCGTCGCTTTCTCTTCGACTACGTTATCTCTGCCTCTGGATCGCAATGTTTCCGTCTTTTGATCATCTGCCGCGCAACCTTTGTTGCCAATCGCCTCGCCACTATGAAAACATCGTTTTATTCTCTAACTTATGATCGTCTGCCAAACAATTTTCTTACCTGGTCGCCTAGAGATATTGTTTCATTCTCCCATTTGTTTACTATGCCTCTTCTTCCTCGATCGCTTCCTTGATTCAGTTCCTAAGTGCTGCCTTCTAATCGTCCTCTTCGTTTTTTATTTCTCCATTCATCTAACCGAATTCTGATAGGCAACGGCCGTCATGACCCTCTCACCATTGTGGAAAAAGCGCCCGAATAGCAATCCCTCTGATCCACTGTCATGCCATTTTTCTTGATTGTCCAACATGTCGCCTTTTATTTTTACCGCTCCCAGCTAGTTGCCGCCTGATCGACGGTCACGTCATATTCACCCTTGGATTATCCCTTCGTTGCCGTCAAAGTATTCCATTCCCCAGATCGTTACATCATCTCTATTTCTGACCACTTCGCCACCATGGGAAAACCGTTCCATTACTTGGATAGCCGTTTTCTGATCCACCATCACGTCTTCTTCGCTCTTCGATCATCTTGCCGCCGGTCGTCAATAAAACATTTTATTCTTCTCATAGCTGCCTCCTGATCGTCCGTTACATCATCTCTATCTCCGACCACTTGACCGTCGTGGAACTGTTATTCCCATAACTGCCTTCTAGTTGTTCATTAACTCATTCCTTGGTTACCCCGTTATTTTCATTGACGTGAAAAAGGCGTCATCTTCTTGATTGTATAGCCGTCATCGGGTCGCCCGCCATATAATCTTTTCCTGATAGCCTCATCGCTCTGGAAAAACCGTTCCCATTCCCTGTATAGTCGCCTCTTGATCGTCCGTCAAATCATCTTTCCCAATCGCATGCCATATTTCCTGATCGCTTCGTCTCGCCCGACCGCTGTGGAAACACCCAAACTTCTTTGATCGTCAACCATGCCATATTCTCTGATCGCTTGCCTCCTGACCGTCTGTTCCATTCCTCGATCGTCATCTTTTGATGATCCATCTCGTCCTCCGCCACGTCATCTTAGCTCTTGAATCGTCCAGTCGACGTCAACAAACTGTTCCATTCTCTGATAACAGTTTTCTGATTGTGGGCCACGCCTTCAACAGAAAATTAATCATCGCATCTCTTCAGATTGCTCCACTCTATAGCTATCCTTCAATCGTTATTTCTAGACCAATTTTTACACTACAAAAAAAACAAAAAAAAATGAGGTCTATTTCTTTACTAGGCTGTGTACAATTTACCTTTTTATTTTGATGACTTGAACCAACATTACTGTAAATAAACATTCTTAGTTAGATTTTAAACAATGCTCTAATCCTTTTATGGTTTAATAATTTTTAAGTCAAGACGGTCTTTAATATCATATACAAGGGTGCTAGACTGATCATTTGCAATCCTAAAAAATGTAAAAATGAAAAGAAATCATTTGAAATTAAACTATTAAACTTACTTTTTATTTTAAGCGATTACCCTTTTACGATTATACTTCATAATTTTAACATATCATTCCAAATGGTTAATAAAAATATATGTAATCTTTTACTGATCTGTTACTTTTCAGTGTGTAAGTCGTATAATTCGTCATTTTAAGTTTTCGATTTTCTAAACTTAATACTTTTTTTGATAGCTTAGTTTTCTCTAATTTCTTTTCTGTTTTATGGATATAAGAACACAATCTTGAGAGAATAACTGGATTTCTGCCGTTTCGATCGACATAATTTTTCTTTACATTTTACTTTTAAATAAAGATACTTAAAACTCTTCACTTCTTTCTTTTTATGTTTAATGTATGGTATTTATAAATAACAATTAGTAATCTAGTATATTAATGTGCACAATTCAACGAAAAGTAAGTTCGTAATATAATACATCTAAGCAAATTATACAGAAATTGCCTGAAGAGTTACTATCGCATCATATAAGCTCTAACAGGCAGATGTTAGTCTCCAGCTTGAATATATTTAATACAAACAGCATTATATGTTATCTAAATTATTTAAAACTACTAGATGTACCTTTGTTGGTTGAACATTCATTGGAGATCAGAGATGTCTGAAACATACATATAAAGAAGCAAATTTGTCAATTGTTAAAGGATTTTCAAACCAATGTGGACATCCTGCTCGAAATATTAGATACTTTTCCAGATACTTTTCCGTTTAATTTTCTTAAACATTCAATCTTTTTCTATTATAAAAAAACAGGGATAATTCAAATGCTGGAAGAATTTGTATTTTTTACAACCATATCAATAATATTGTGTAAGTCACGTCATTTTCCTATTTATTAGAAACTCGATCTGAAACAAATTGAATTTTTCCAGACAACTGACCTTTTTCTTTACTCCAATTGTGACGTTGAAAAATTCCTAACCATCTTTTTGATAAAACAGATTTTCACTTCCTTTTTCTTCACGTAATAGATCTGAAACAAACCATTTTTTCAAGAACTGACCTTTTCCCGTGGCATTCCTCTTGTTCAGAAATCTCATGCATGATTAACGGCAATGTGGGAAATATTTGGTATGATCGCATTCATATCCTTTTTCGTTGGATAATACTGGTTGGATAATTTTCTTTTGGAGATTATATGAATGTTATACGTATGATGATGCAAGGTAATCAAAAACCTATACTTATGTTATCAGCTTCCTCATAAGATTCATTTTCTATTTCGTAAGATAGGTACTTCTTAATCTGAAACAATCTGCATTTTCCAAAAAAATTGACGTTTTGTGTTACCACGTTCCCCCCCCCCAAGTTCAAAAGTTCACTCTTCTTCCAGTCTTGGCACGTGTCCGTTTTATTATCCATTTCTTTAGATATCTAATCTGAAACTGTATTTTCCAAAAGAAAAAATGGAACGTTTCTATCACCACCGACTTCAGTTTTCCCCATTTAGAAGAACATTTGTTTTCGAAATGACTTAAGAACTCCAATGCAACTTCAATTTTTCTTTAATCTGAAATTTAAGAAACTGCATGTTTTAGGTTAGAGTGTGATGTATACAAATCTGCGTCTTTTTGTATTGGTTTTCATGTCTCTTTTCTTTTAGACAACTAATCTGAAACAACTATTTTTCGACCTTTTCCCACTAGTTTCTTTTTTTTTTTTTTGATAATTGTGTTTAACAACGAAGGGTGAAACATTTGCAGCTTTCTTGGTAAGATCATTTTCATCTCCTTTGTTGGATACTACTTGAAACAAACTACATTCTTCCAAAGAATTAACTTTATTACTGATGTCGCTATTCCTTTGTTTTTAGATCTGAAACAAACTGAATTTTTTCAAAACCTGACCTTTTTACCATTGGTGTCGTCGTCGTAGTCCTGTAGAAGTGTAGAACGTTTGTTTTCCAAGTGTGACGTGAAAAGGCTTGCTTCTTTTTCCCGTTATTATTTTTCCTGTTCTTTGCATACTTTGTCTGAAATACATTGCATTTTTTCGAAAACTGACCTTTTCTTTTACCACTGGTGTCTTTGCTTTATTTAGGATGTTTGATGTTTGTTTTACAAGTACAACGTTGTGTGCCCTTTTTCTAGTCTTGATAGTAGTCTTTCATTTTCCTACAGTTCTTTGGATACTTGACCTGAAACAAACTTGCAATTTTCCATAAAACTGACCTCTTTATCCATTGCCTTCATTTCTTCTTTCTGATGAAGAGCGATGTTCAGAAATGTTCATCATCCCATCTCCCATCCCATTATAACACTGATTTTCATGCCTCTTTTCTTTAGACAACTGATCTGAAACAAACTGGATTTTCCAAAACAACATTTGTTTTTCAAGTGACGTTAAGTACTCCGTTTTTTCCAGTCTTGACAAGTACAATTTTTATTTTTCTTTTAGATTACCGACCTAAAACCTAAACTATCTACGCGTTTTACGATGCAATGTGATGTATACCACTGATTTCGCTGTTCCAATGTTTTTAGATATTTGATCTGAAACAAACAGCATTTTTTCCAAAAAAACTGACCTTACCACTGGTATCATCGTCGAGGTCTTGTGCAACGTATGTTTTCTAAATGTTACGTTAGAACGCCTGCTCTATTTCCCCATCTTTACATCCAGTTATTATTTTTCCTGTTCGTTCTTTGGATACTTTATCTGAAACACATTGCATTTTTTCGAAAACTGACCTTTTCTTTTGCCATTGATGTCTTTGTTTTATTTAGAAGGAAGTTTGATGTTTGTTTTCCACGACGTTGAAAGGTCTGCCCTTTTTCCAGTCTTGATAGTAATTTTTCATTTTCCTCCAGTTCTTTGGATACTTGATCTGAAACAAACTGCATTTTTCCAGACAACTGACCTCTTTATCCATTGCCATCATCGTGGTCTTGTAGAGCGCTTGTTTTCCGTGAAGGCCTGCTTTTTTCTCATCTTCATATGTCCGTTATTATTTTCCCTGTTCTTTGGATACTTTATCTGAAACACATTGCATTTTTCTCGAAAACTGACCTTTTCTTTTATCATTGGCGTCTTTGTTTTATTTAGAAAGATGTTTGATGTTTGTTCTCCAAGTACGTCGTTGAAAAGTGTGTCCTTTTTCTAGTCTTGAGTCGTTTTTCATTTTCCTCTAGTTCTTTGGATAGTTGATCTGAAACAAACTGCATTTTCCAGACGACTGACCTCTTTATCCATTGCTTTCATTTCTTCTTTCAGATGAAGAGCGATGTTCAGAAATGTCCACCATCTTTTTCATAACACTGATTTGCATGCCTCTTTTCTAGAGACCATCGATCTGAAACAAACTATTTTCCAAAAGAAAAAAATTGAATGATCGTATCACCGCTGGCTTCAGCTTTTCTTATTTATAAGAACATTTGTTTTCCAAGTGACGTTAAGTACTCCGTTTTTCTCCAGTATTGACAAGTACAATATTCATTTTTCCTTTTTTCCAGATTACTGATCTGAAAATTAAACTACGCGTTTTACGATGCAGTGTGATGTATACCATTAATTTCGCTGTCCTTATGTTTTTCCAAAAAACTGACCTTTTACCACTGGTATCATCGTCGAGGTCTTGTACAACATATGTTTTCCAAGTGTGACTTTAGAAGGCCTGTTCTTTTTTCCGTCTTTTCATCCCCGCTATTATTTTTTTCTGTTCTTTGGATACTTTATCTGAAACACATTGCATTTTTTTCGAAAACTGACCTTTTCTTTTACCACTAGTGTCTTCGTTTTATTTAGGATGTTTGATGTTCGTTTCCCAGTACGAAGTTGAAAAGTGTGCCCTTTTTCTAGTCTTGAGTGTCGTTTTCCATTTTCTTCCATTCTTTGGATACTTGATCTGAAACAAACTGCATTTTTCAGGACAATTGACCTCTTTATCCATTGCTTCCGCTTCAATTTTCTTTTCGGATTGTATCTGAAACAAACTGCATCTTTCCAGAGAGCTGACCCTTTTCTCCCACTGGTTCAATTTTTTTCTATTCAAAAGCTTTGTGAATGTTATATGATGAATCATGGTATTGAAAAATTTATATTTCTATCAGTCTCCTGGACTTGATTAATTCTTTCCGTCCAGATATTTAAACTGAAACAAACTACATTTTTTCCAAAAAATAAATTGCCCTGTTACCATTTGTTCCCGCTTTTCTTGTTTAGAAAAAACTTATGGACCCGTCTCAAAATTATTCCAGAGTGGGTTGAATCCTAAATTGGTTTTATTTCTACCCTCCAACGGGGACCTCGTATTTAAAGATTTGATCGACTTGGATTAGCTAAAACAGCTCAAAATTCCCCCTCCCAAACTGTAGATATAAGAAATAAGCATATATTCGCAGAAAACAGATAAATACACATATACAGTACATCTTTAAAAAGTAAAGCTTATTTCTAGCAGATTAACAAAAAAAGTGATGCTTACAACGAAGATAATTTTTGTTCTGATACGTTTTATATCCATTATAGTTTTTCCTGGAACACAACCTCCTGAGTAACCGACCTTTTCTTGGTAATTCCCTTAATATATTAGGCAATGTGTTTTTTAAAGCTTCTTCCGTTATGAGAACGCTCATAATGTGGGCAATATCCAAGTAATTCTATCATATTTACAGGGAAATTAAATGAACCACCTTGTGCTTCTTTTATTTTGACTGTATCATTTGTAGTTTGTTACAGTTAACAAATTACAAATTCTAAAAAACAGAATTAGCTACCCTACTACTATACACCGACCTTTTTTGAAACTTTCCAGCGACTTTATGCGTTCAATTTGGCTAAGAACAGAACATGGTTTCCACCCCCCTTTCTCACCTCAAAAAAATATTTTATAGTAGACCTTTTCACTTTAATTTATACTTTTTAAATTGTCACGTTTTTTCTCTTCATAATATTCTTCTAGAATACATTTAAATGGTCAGTTAAGGATGCCAATTTTCTTGTTGCGGGAAAGTAATATAATAGCGATCGAGATGCAGAGTCTGGGACTTCTCATTTCAAACGCAAATTATCTAAAACATAGTATAATTTTCCCCCTCCCCTGCCATAAACAATTTGCAACAAACGTTGATGTTGTGCTAGGTAGAATAAATAAATATTACAAAGCAGTATTGTAATGTACCTGTGAATTTTTAACTGTAACACAAACTGACCTGCTCCCTTGCTATTTAAGAATAGGAAACTCATTTTGGATGAAGTAAACTATAGGTATCACACAAAATTTAAAATTCTCAGATCTTGAATAAAACTTGGTTTCCTTAAAATGAATATTATAGTATTGATAAATATGCGAAATTTATTTTTAGATTTAATTATATAGATACACTTTGAATTGTCCTTTCCATTCTTCTTTTCATATTTTTTAAGTAGTGGTGAAACTATTGTCACTTTAATGGCCAACCTTCTAAAACACAGAAAACCTACTCGCTACTTCCTAACATATGATAAACATTCGAAATTATGGTTGTAGTGGTAACATACATTTTGAGTCATCTTAAAAATTTAAATATTTAAAAAATGTGTTGCCTCTTACTAATAAATATTTTTTCATTGTCACTGTTAATCCTGTCCGTTATTCTTGAAAAAAAGACACACCATTTTCCTTCTGAAATAGTAACCAACCTTGCTTATTGTTTCAGAATTGTAGAGGAAGTCTTCCATATCTTGGCATAATAAAGTACATTTTCATAGCAGGATCCTGTTCCCCCAACTTGGAATATTGCAGGCTAAAACTGGGGTCTAATTTCTCTATTTCTGTATACCGACCTTGGAATATGTATCTTAGCTCATTTCTAAAAAGTAGAAGTTGCGCCGGCTGATTGGCTATTTTCCCAATTTTTAATATTTTGACAAGAATAGTGGGTCATCTTTTCTTCAGGATTAGAGGATACTTTTTGTTCAAAATCCAAACTGAAGGCTTCCATTTCCAAAAAAGGACAATTATTTCCTTGCAGATATTTTCACCAGTGAAGGAACTTAGTCTGCTGTTGTTCTGTTGATTTCTGGTTGAAGTTCCTCTCAATTTTAAATTTGTATGAGTAGTTAACCTATTAATGAATGCAAGTTCCTACATACCGACCTGTCCCAAAATAATTCTGAAGAGGTTGAATCCAAAACTGGTATTAGTTCTAGCGTTTAAGGTGCACCACACATCTAAAGATTTGAATGACCTGGGTTGTCTAAAACAGCTGAGAATTTCCCCCTCCCAAACTACTAGATATAACAAATAAGCATAATGGCAGAGATTTGCTATTGGTTTGCGCAAAATATGCAATACAAATAAACAACTTCAAAAAGTAAAGCTTGTTTGTAAAAAAAGTTGCTTACAGTGCCAGCATAAGACTATTCTATCCATAACAAATATTCAGACTATATTCCTTATAGTTTCTCCTGTAACACAACCTTCATTTTTCCAAGTAATTGATCTTTCTTTTCCTTTTGGTAATTTTCGTAATATATTAGGCGGTTGTTAATTTCTTTTAAAACTCCTTCCGTTCTAAGAACGCTTATAATGTGGGCAATATCCGAATAATGTTGGATCATTTGCAGTTTATTTTGCAAGTTAAAGATTCTGAAAAACAAAATTAGCTTCCCGGCGCCTATATACCAACCTTTGACTTGAGACTTTCCAGTGATTTTACTTGCAAATTTGTCTAAAAACAGAAAAGTTCGTCACCCCAGTTCCCACCCCCTACCTCAAAAATAATTATGGTACCGACCTTTTTATTTGAATTGATAATTTGTAGGATGTTACTCTTCAAAAATTGTCATTGTTTTTCTTCTTAATTATGCTTCTTCAAACACATTCAAACAGTCAACTAGGCAATTAAAATTCACAATGTACCGATCTTATTGTAATTTATTTTAAATGACGATTATCTAAAACATGGTATAATCTCCTCACAAATTTTTTTTTAGCACAACGCTGATGCTGTATCAAAGGATAAAAATAAAAAATACACGTAAATATTACTAAACAGTATTGTAATGTATTAGTAAATTTTTACTTACAACTGACCTAAACTTGGTGATTAAGAATAGATAACTCACTTTTGAAATGAATTAATGGAGAAAACTACCAAAATTAGAAATTTTCAAATCTTGAATAAACATCTGCTTTCCTTAAAAAGAATATTATAGTACTGATAAATATACAACATTTACTTTTATATTTAATTGAATCCTGCTTTTTATTCTTCTTTCTAGATATTTTCGCTAGTGCTGGTGAAGTTATGTCCAGTTTAACAATTAACCTTCTACAACAGAAAATTGCTTCCCTGCTTCCTAACTTATAACATTGGCGGTAATGGTAATATACTGTCTCCCTTATCAATATAAAAAATCTATTGGATGCTTACTAGTAACTGATTTTTTCATTTCTGTTGGTATTGGTATAGGTATTGCTTCAGTATTGTGAATAGTCTTCCATATCTTGGCAGAATGAAGTTCATTTTCACGACAGCATCGAGTTCCCCTCCAGTATTGGGAATAACTAAAACTGAGACCTAATTTCTCTACTTTTTATACCGACCTTTCAATACTTTAGCATATTTCCGAAAAGTAATGTAAAAAGTTGCACATCCCGATTAGTTAAATGCATATTATAGATTTTAAAAATGTGCGGCACTTATTTTTATATTTATTTATACGTAGATACTCTTTGAATCGTCCTTTCCATTCTTCCGTCTATATTTTTTAATGAGCAGTGGTAAAAGTTTTGTCCAGGTTAAAGACTAACATTCTAAAACATAGAAAACTGCTTCCCTCCCTCCTAACATAATATACAAACTTATGGTGGCGACTGTTTCAAATAACAAAATTTTAAATATTTAAAAAAAGGTGTTGATGCTTACTAATACATGTTTTTTCCATTGTCATTGTACATACTGTCTTTTTTCCTTCTCAAATCAAAACCTTTTTGTTCAACTAACCGACATTTCATCGCGCTATTTAATATTGTTAGAGTATTGTGGATGAAGTCTTCCACATCCTGGCAAATTAAATTTCCATAGCAGTGTCGAATTACCTCCAATTCAGAATATTGGAAATACCTATCTAAAATTGAAACCTATTTTCTCTGTTTTTGCATACCGACCTTTCAATTTTTTAGTATGTTATAAATGAATATCATTTCCATTCTTCTTTCTCTATTTTTTAAAGAGCAATGGTGAAAGCTTTTGTCCAATTTAACTACTTTCTAAAACAGAAAACCGCTTCCTTTTTTCCTAACATATGATAATATTTACATAATATACATTTTCAGTCATCAAAATTTAAATATTTAGAAAATGTGTTGGATGCTTACTAATAAATGTGATATTTTCATTGTCATAGATATTGGTTTTATTCATTAACGGAAACATAGGTTTTCCTTCTGAAATCAAAAACTTTTTGTTCAACTGACCTTTCGTTTCAGCTATTTGAATATTGCGAATGAAGTCTTCCATATTTTCCATATCAAAATAAGTAAATTTTCATAGTAGCGTCGAGTTACCTCCAACTTGGAATATTGCGATTAACTAAAATTGAGACAATTTTTCTACTTTTGGATACCGACCTTTCAATTTTTTAACATATTTCCGAAATACAATGTAAAAAGTTGCACTGCCCGATAGGTCATTTTCCGTTTTTTAATGTTTTGAAGAGTTCCGTGGATCATCGTTTTTCAGGATTAAATCTAGTCTAAAACAAATTTGAATAATGTCCCTCCCAAAATGTCCATTTTCTCAACATAAAGCTCGAGGCATTGAAAATCTGCAAGATACTATTAGATGGATGGCACATTTTAAAGACAATACTTAAAACGCAGAGTTAAAGGTCGCGTTACTGACGAATTTTGTTGCGTGTGATTGACTAGCACGTCCTGGACTACTTTTCACTCAATAAACTACTATTTATGAGCTTCATAAAATGGAATAAAAATTTTCAGTCACAGTATTGCTTCAACTGTGTTGTTTTAATGTATACTTTCTAAAAGTAAATATTTGTTCATCCTACACCTACAAAATAGGGTTAGGCAAAAAAGAAATGTAAATTTATATTAAGTATTGAAAAAATAGTTAGGTTTTATTGTTTGTAACTTACTTTTTGGTACCTAGGTGGTATTCCTTCAAATATCCAATATTTTGATTGGTATGAATATAGAAAAGTGGATTATATGTATCTTTTAACATATTTTGATAATGAAATTATAATTTATCTAGCAACTGCTTAGTTAAAAGAATTTACTCCGTATCCCATTTGGAAAAAAAGTTTTATATCGTTTTTTTTGTGCAAATTATGCTGGAAAATTGTATTTACGATCCTTCATGTCAAATTTATAAATGGATAGGTACTCACATTTTGTTAAAAGATGATCCAAATTAATCTTCTTCCTTTTTTTCAATGTTTTAAATAATTAATTTAACATAACATGCAGATGAAATTACTTATAATTATAAGTACTTAAACTGATATTTGAATAGTTTAAAATACTGACTTTGGGTTTCATTTTTTCCTGGCCTCTTCTACTTTCCTTCATGAAACTATCTTCACCTTTTTTAATTAAGCAAAACTATTTTTTATGCAGTTTGAAATACTTATGTCGGATTATTTTCCCGAAACATGAGTAGTAACTTTCTTCATCTTCAAAGTGACTATCTTTTTATCGATAAAACTTCATTATAGCACAAAAAGTAAATTAGTTGAAAGTAATGCATATTTGACAAGTTAAGAGTTATTAGAAAAACTTTCTTTGTTAGGGCGTTGGCATTATCCTGTGGTAATTTTCAAAAGAAAACAAAAGCTAAAAATGCATTTTCCTTTACCTACTAATAGAGTCGAATACGTTTCAAAGAAGAAGGGTTAGACAGATTTACTAAAATTAGTAACAAACCTTTTAAAGCAGTTACTTATCCGTTCCTGTGCAGTGAAACAGCTTAGTTCCAATACCACGATTTCCTAAATCCATCGAGTAAGTACCATGCATACAAGCACAAACACAGACCTTAGAGCAGGAGACTAGATAATCACCAAAACAATTTTAGTAGTGACCTAGTGGAGCTGTGCGAAACCGTTTTCCTTATGCATCAATAAAGAAACACTTCAATGACTCTTTCATACAGATATGATTATAGGTAAAGGATAATTTCTCTCATTTTCAATGTTCAGTACAATTTCATAATTCGTTTAGGTGAGAAAAATATGTTTTGCTATGCGGGCTACTTTTCACAATCAAAATTAATTTTCTGTAAAAGAAAAAATGCAACTATAATTCGACATCTTTTCAAAAATATTGCTATTTATGCAAGTGATAAAAACTTGTCATTGTTTTCATCTGCCAAGTAAGTTTATTTAATTAATCTATCGTCACTTTCTCATATGCATATGCATGTTTTTTGTGAGACAGATATAGATTTAGCTTTCAAATAAACTTATTAGGAGGTGAAAACAAAACTAGCCTTAACGTTTAATTTTCAAATAAAAAAGGCGTCACATACACGATGTCCCGAAAAAAATGAACCACGCCTCAAGGATAACTTTGGATAAAAAACTGATTTATATGAAGTTATCTTGGTGTAATTTTGCTTCTTACAAGTATTTTTTTGCTTTCTATTTTTTAACTACGTTCTTTTTAAGATATTGGTATTGGGAAAATTTTAGAATAGCGGGAAAATCAAACCGAATTTTCCTCCATCAACAAAAGCTTTTAAGAATGTATTAATAATATTGTTTTTCGACACATTTCTCTATTTGGAGAGATTTTAAGAAAATGTAGGTGATTAAGAAATGCCATTTTCTTCACTATAAAAAAAGGTAAACGCGTTCTTAAATCGTTTTAGAGAAATATTGATTTCAATTTTTTAATGAAGTTTTGTTAATTGAATATTTGAAGTCTAACCAAGGCACAAATTTAGCAAAAGTGTGAAGTTTAATTAGATTAGAATACTTTTGGCTCTCCATAACTGCTGCAATAGAAAAATTAAATTTATTTTTCTCTCAAACAAGCATACCTTTTTAGTCAATAAAGTGACGTTTCATAAAACATTTTCTGTATTTTCTTAAAATTTGTACCAAGAAAAATAATGGCAAAAAGCAAAGGTAAAAAATGATTTTCTTTGGCTATCTCAAAAATTCTCTTAAGTTTAGTTTAATTATTTTAGTGATGAAAGTGGTTATTTTTTAAAAAGGCAGAAGTGCACCAAGGTAATTTGATATAAATATTTATCGGCATCCAAAGAAGCCACCCTTGAAGGATGGTCCATTGGGTTCCAGACACCCAGTACATAACAATTATAATTCACAATTCAATTTAACCTTCTTACAGTTTCAATAATATTAAAATATTGCTTTTAACAATTAAAAAATAACCAGCAAAAAAAATTAAATTGAATTTTATTGTTAACAATTTATTTTTTGTTAAAAAATTATTTAATTTATAGTTTCACGCAAAACTTTAATATACAAGGTGTCCCGAATTATACAGTTTTACATGATAACAGAACTTCAAAATAAGAAAAAGCATTTCCAAGCATGAAGAAAATAGTTCTCGAGACACAGGGTGTTCAATTTCAAATTCCTGGAAGAGGTTTCCTTTAAATATATTCAAAACTCCTAAAAATAACGAGTAAATATTTACACGTGTATTTAACTGTATATTCTATACAATATGACAACCGTGATTCAAAACCATTCAGCAACAATGTTTCACTAATTTAGCATTAGAACTAAATGTAAAACTTTTGAATAAAAAAATGTCGTTACGTTTTTCTTTTTGAGATTACCCATTCTCAAAGAGCATTTTATATACTTGAAAAAATATCCCCAAGATTATTGTTTATCTTTAGGACATATATTGCAAAAAAAACTGCACAAAATCATTTTCAAGAGTTTCAACTTGAATACCCTCTATCTCAAAAACTAGGCATTTCACGAGCATTATTTATGAGAACTTTGAAGAGTTCTGTTACCAGGTTAATCCTTATAATTCAAGACATTCATTATTTTCAATTTCAAATAAAATGATTATAAATTTATTTACCTAATCAGTATTAATTTCAAGTTATACAGGGTGTCCCAGAATATGTGGATAATCTCTCAGATTTTATACAGAGGACACAAAATATCATGACAAGTTCCTATAAAAATTTTCCCTACAGGCCCCTCTAACGGAGATACAAGCCCCTAAAGGACACCCCTTAAAAAACATTTTTTTTAAAATAACCATTAAAATACTGTGTACATACAGTATTTTAAAGTTAATAAAAAAAATACATTTTCAGGGGCGTTCTTGACGGGGGCTCTAGGGGAAATTTTTATAGGAATTCGTCATCTTATTGCAACGTTCCCTCCGAGAGGTTGTCCACATTATTTTGGGACACTCGGTATGTTATTTTAAATCTTTTTAAGTACGATACCATTTTCTGTGTTACAAAAGTGTATTATCCAATTTTATATTTTTCCTTTAATTTTTATGAAGGATTTTTTAGGTTTACCTTTTTTCCTAACAGGTCAACGATTTTTGACTATTTTTGCTACACAAAACCATACTTCAGAAGAAATGGCAACATATTAAATATAATGTCTCAAAAATATTTTATAGGTACCAAGAATATTTTATAAATTTGAAATATTTTTTCAATTTCTAAAATCTGCAACTCTAAAAATTGAGGCAGAGGAACCAATTATTCATTATACGAGAATTAAAATACATACTATTTAAAGAATGCGTAAACATTCATAAATACCTGTAGTGCGTGCTCTTCAACGTGTCGAAGCATCCAATTTCTCATTTTAAAAGATCGTACTCTAAGCTATTAGATATCGAGACGAGGCGATTTGTGAATACACTTCCGATTTGTAAAAAAACTCGTGCATTCATAGGGAAAACAATTTCACAGCAGAATTAACAAAAACAATTGCAATACATCCTAACTTCAGAGTCCACTCATATTCCGGCATGTGGGAAATGATGACTGACCATCTAAACCTGTTGCAACATAATTCAGCTTCAGCAGTACGAGACGACCTGGCCGCTCATGACCAAAGTCCCTCAAGGGCTAGTTTGCAGCTATCCATCGTTAATTGTCGCAAATTCTTATTAAACCTGACAAAAATAACCAGAACATTCGAAATGGCCACAGCAGTGGCTTTAACTGTACACTACTTGCTATACTATACCAACAAGAATTCATGGATCGATCGTTATCGTTTAATATTGCGCTACTGGGAGGGTCGGTTTTGTAAGCATTTCCCTTCACACACAGAACTATGTCGAGCTCCATGGCGTACAAGGAATACAATCAGTCTTCCTTGCATTTTTCTGGAATAGTAGGAATGGCAGAATGCTCATATTTTGTTGGCGAAACTGGTCGGCTAAGCGTTCAGCTCCAGTGCCAACCTAGAGAAAATAGTATTTTTCTAATAGAATGATTTTATAAAAGTAATGTTATTTATTTGAAGCAAACATAAGCTGGGAGTTAAAGTTTCATTATCTTTGCTTCAAGTCCGTTTATAATACATACACAAAACATTTGTTCGATGGAGTTATTTTACCTAAATTTGTATCGTGCACGAAATACAAATTTAAGCTCAACACTGTAAAAAAAAATTGTCAAGAGGCCAGTCTGTTTTTCTAATAAATTTTGAATTTCAAGGTAGTCAAAATATCTAATAAGTGTCGTTTTTGAATGTTAAAAGAAAAACAAACAAATGCATCATGCAGATATTATAAACAATGAAACGAAATACAAATTACTTCAAATCTATTAGTAAATAAACTTGAAATAATGAGTACTCACTTAGAAAAAAAAATTAACAAGTACGATACCAATACAGCACGTTACCGTCTTATCTTTCAGCTTTCTACTTCTGTGTGGTGGTAAATCAGTTTGAATAAAGTGCTCCTCCACATGATATCGTCACATGGAGCAGTTTCGGAGGTGCAGGTATTTGGTTATTACCCAGGCGTGATCAGCGAACATAAGGCAATAAATAGACTCTTGTTCAAAAGAGGCGACAGTGAATTCAGGAACATCTTGCTTAATACATGTAAAGTTAAAAAAGATTAGTAACAGGAACACAAGGACAAAATAAGTATCGAGATTTTAAATGTCTTTTTTGTTTATTAAATCACTAATATCACTTTATTTACAGTTTTGTCAATCAATTTAAAACTAAAATCTAATTTGTACAAAAATAAAAAATAGGTAATGATACATTACAAACCAAATTGGTGATTCCCCTCCTTGGCTCTATGTAGATTTTCCAAAGGTGACTGTAATAAAAAAATCTACATAATATCACAGAATACAATTCACGATAGCCTTGAAAGAATTATACAATAATAATTCATGAGTATAAAATCAACTGTCAGTAGGAACTCTAACTTCTTTTAATTGCAACATAAAATTATCTAAACTATTATTTAATTCTTCACAGACTTTGGTGTCCCAATTTATTGAAGTATTTTTATCACAGTAGTCATTTTGAATCGCCCATGTGTACTTTAAATGCTGCCATCTTAGTCTCCTTTCTTGTTGTTTTAGACGTAATTCAGTTTCAGCCCTGGACAAGGCTTTATTCAAAACGGCCTCCATGAAGAGATTGTTTCGTTTTTTAGATTTAAAATTTAATTTCTTGACTTTAATAAGTGATATCCAGTCAGCTAATTCTGACGTTTTTAATGATTTGGACGTAGAATTTGGTTTAGCGACTACGCCCATATTGCAACAGAAACAAAATCTCTTCAAATCGATAACTTGGCAAACAAAGTGTTACTGTATTTAAAAACACACCTGGATAATACAAAAGCAGTGCAGGATTGCAGAAAACACTATATATTCTTCCTGGGTCCGTAGTAGAAGGCTTCTTCCAGGAAGTTGGTTTGTCGATAACACCACAGCACCTCAGCACTACTAACGCAAATCTCTAAAATAAATGACGCCACAAGCGGGGTGTGGTACGCTTTTATATTCACAGGGTCTGTTAATGTTGTAATCCTACGCGGAGGAAGAAAAGTAGTTCCAACTTTCTCATCGTGGAATTCTCTGCCGAGACACTTTTTGAGAAAAACTTTGATGGCATTGATGACAGATTTTTCAATATTATAATTAAAAGAAAAAAGTATCCTAGCAACTATCAAATGTTTCAATATTAGTGGAAATATTCCGCGGAGCAACGGATATTGAGCTCAATGCGTCATTTGTAAACTACGTCGTTTCCAACAGTTGCAAGTATTTTCCACCAATGTCTCGGTTTCGAGATTATAATTTGCCTAACATTTTATTTTGTTTGACTGCTTACCATTTTATGGAAAAGAGGGATACTACGATTCAATTTTATTTATTAAAAAATGATTTTGGCAAAACAAATTGACCAAGGAAATTTACATAGTACTTAGTAAATTATTTATTTATTTACTTACCGTAAAATAATTATGTGTGTAAACACTCATTTTTTAAAGGATAAGCTGGAGTTTAGTAAATTAGAAATAAAAAGACATCTAAAAAAGTACATAATAGTAGATATAAGCCCGTAACTTCTTTATTTTTTGGTCGATTTCAAACATTTTTATTTTGGAATGTGGGCTAAAAAAAACTCTATCTAATCGTGATATTGCTGTTTTTATTAATGCAATTCACGGCCAACAAGGAAGTGTTTTCTTGACATCAAAACAGCTGAATGGTATTAGCGATATTTTTCCAAAAAACAGATTATGATGTCGCGAAATGTAATACAAGCCTGTAACTTCTTTATTTTGGTCGATTTCAAAAATTTTTTTTACGGTATGTAGGGTAAAAAAAACTATATAACTGTTATAATGCTGTTTTTTATTAATACAATATACGGCCAACTAGTACTCGTCTGAAGATGTATCGAATTTGATGAAACTTGGTGATTAGACATTTTAAGGAATGCTGAATGAGAATACGTAATCGTAATTGAAAAAAATCGCTAATATCAATTAGCTTTTTTGACATAAAAAAAACTCGTCTTAGTTGGCCGTGAATTGCATTAATACAAACAGCAGCATTACAGTTAGATAGAGTTTTTTTATCCTACATTAAAAAAATAAATAAATCGGTTAAAAAATAAAGAAGCTACGGGCTTGTATCACATTTAAGCGCGACACCCTTTATAAATATATTATAAACAAAAAATGAGACAGAAAATATACAGAAGTAACATATATCAAATTAACATTAAAACAAAACACATAATAATTCTTACATCATGAATATGAGGATGGAAAATATGAAAAAGATAAAGTAATTCAATGTTTGGGATGTAAGGAATACATTTTATTTTTAATGAGAACGCTTTAGCATATCCAGACATATACATATGCACAAATAAGTAAACAAAATCTGTAGATATGCTTTATGTAAATATATTGATATATTTAGATAAAAATCTAGATAGTGTGCCCAATCAAAACATCGCTTAAACCGATGATTGAGATAACAAATTCTTGTTACCTATATTAGTATCTATTAGTACAAACAAAAACTTTAGTAGTAACAGTAATAGTAGCTTCGGTAGTATTGCATTGTTTTCTTTTTGCAATGAGTAGTGTATTTGTCAATTATCTACCTACATTTTTGTAAACTTAATGCAAATGAGTTTATTTTTATATTTTATATTGGTCCTACCTGTCATTGTTATATTAAAATAAATAAAACAAATCCAAAATGAAAAAGCATTTTTTTTATTATTAGGAAAGGATTTGTTACTTTATTTCTCTTTAAATGTATCGAGTTAATTCAAATATACAAATTTTTGCTAGAATTCTTATTGAATGGGAAATATATTTGCAATAAAAATATGAAAAACCTCCCATATTGAAATCATCAGGTAATGTTTTGCGAAGAACACAATAGACAATGATGAACCTGTTTCTACAATTTACACGGATTGCTTTTTAGGTAAATATCAAATTATGTTATTCGGGGATGTTTAAATACAATTATTGTGATATTTATTTACCATATTTTCACTGTCCATTTGTTCTAAAATGAGAAAATTCACAGCATTTGTATCAATTCAATTATTTTTATTTACTTATGTTCACCAACATATCAATTACATTTCTGTATTTATAAATACACCGCTGGTGGAATACGTATCTGACTTTCTGACGACATCTGGGTTTGGAGTCTAGAGAATTCCCAATGTATAGATGATACTTGGAAATATTGACTAAATGTTGGTGGGTATACATACAAAAAGGTTTTTATCATTAGTGTGTGATACGAAAAGGGTTAAAATGAAACAAAAACACCTATGTACACTGAATAATAGGTAGATTTTTTTATTCATAGCTACATTAACAAAGTATAAGAAATAAGTACAGTTTCAATATTAATAATATTATTACTTTTTCAAGTTGAAGCCTGGTTTATAATAGCCCTCTGTAATAGAAAATAAATATATTATTTTCCCTTAAAAAAAACACTTATTCCACTTTAATTGGTTGCAAAAAGTGGAAAATATTTAGGATAGGAATGACATGAGTACCTACAATAAAATAAATATTGTAGTAGCTGTCCATACTTTAAAATTTATATTTGTTATACATATAAGATAGGTACATAAATACATCTCAAGTTTTTATATTTGATATTCTAGAATTTCTAGATAAACAAGGCGTCAATAAAACTGCATTTGCGCCTTTGAGGCTAGGGTGTGCCACATTGGTAAAAGTCTATTTAATATAGAATAATTTTTAGGAATAACTTTATAAACAATTTTGTGTTCAACAGCTTTTTGAATAAATATTCTTTTTTGTAACGTATGTATGTATTTTTATGATGAAATATTTGAGAAATATTTCCTATCTTATCATTTCTATGATTTCTCTAGCGAGAATTTACGGTATTTATTAGCAAATAAATTTAACTTAAACATAATTTAATAAAGAAACATATGTATATGTACATACGTGTAGTACAAGATAAATATTTGTGTACAATCACATTACCATTAACTTTTACAATTTCTAGAAACAATGAATTGAAAGTAATAAACACTGGATTATCGACCTCCAATATCATTTACAAAACATTCTTTAAGGATTATAATTACAAAACAACTATTTTAATTTTGTTGAAATTACTGTGATCAAATATAATGTACATATACTAAACTAGATAAGGATTCATGACATTATGATGATAATTAGTAGGTACTGTAATCAAAGTAGTCTCATTAGATTCTTAGAATTTTTTGAGTGGTATTTACATTGAACGTTGTAAGGTCAGGTAACAATGGTTTGCACTTTAGTGCAAACCATTGTTATGCTAGTGTCCAAATTTTATTTATTTTATAGAATAGTTGCCATTGTTAAAAATTCTTGCCTATATTCAAATGAACAAAAATGTAGTTTTAAGTGAACAAACATATAATATTCGATTTTATTTTTAGAATTTAGCAATACCAGTTAAATAATTATTTGAATTAACGTGAAACTGAATAAAACATGTTTTCTGTATCTGTTTCGTTTAATATATCAAATATCGAAAAATCTTCATTAGCAAAAGTTGTTTCGAATTCTTTGTGCTCATGTATTTTGAAACAATTGGCCTACTGTAATTTTTTTAAGTTTCTGCATCATAAAGCGGTCCTTTTTGTGTAAAATATCGGAAAAAATATGAAAAGCTGTTTAGAATAAAATTTTTGTTTCGATTTTGCAGTAATTGATTTGTCACGTAAAAAATACTTTGCCTCTCCTCAACTCTTTACATAAAATATTTTCATGAGAATCCATCAAGGAAAACATGGAAGTTATTCCCAGCTGTCTGAATCATATGGACTGCTAGACATGCTACGTATATAAAAATTGTTGTTTACCTTGACAGGAGAAAGGGCATGGGTAGCTTGCAATCCCAGACTTCTCAGAAGCACCAGGGGTGTAAAGTCGGAATTGTACAGCCTGTGGAGTCCTTCAACTGCCAGCATGGTCGGTATATTGTGCCTTTGCCTCTCCGTTTCGTATTCTTTCAGGTAGCTAAGATTATCTGAAGGACGAAGAGAGAATTCTTTGTTAGTACAGATGGTTTTCAATGAGGCAAACCCCTTAGGGTTCAAGCAATGTATTATTCATAATAATAAAAGCTTCTATACTTCAAGAGTATTCTTGAAGAGACAATTACTGATTATTAATTTTTTTATACCGATAGGAACTACCACATGGTTCTAATAGTGCTTTCAAAAAGAGGTAACGTAGAAAATTATTTTTGTTTTCTAGAAAAAACTAAAATATATAATACTTAGCTCTTTTGGTATTTATGTATTGCTTTCAAACTTTGTCGATAAATTATACCAATTAATGCAAGAAAAGGACATATTCAGAGAGAGTATGCATTATTTCATTAGCCTCAAAGGTATTAAATAATGGCATTAATGATTTTACTGGACTTTTTTTTTCATCTCTCAGATATTTCCTATTCGTTTCAGTTTGAAATCGTGTATATTTAATATTTCGTTGCAACTGGAATGTAACAATAAAACTACCCCTAATTAATAATGCATACAAGAAGTTATGTTTACTGATGTAAATATTAATAATAATGTATATTTTATGTGATTATTTTAGAAACATTTTTATAGTCCAGGGAACGAAGTGGAAAATAGGGTGAAACCTCCGAATATTTTCGGATAGATTTGATTTTTTATGAAAATTTGGAATTAAGCTTATTTCACCCTGTAGATGAAAAGTTATGTATGCTTGATATGCGCTTCTTATTTTTAGTGGTTTATAGCGCATATATTATAGATAGAAATCTTTTCAATAGTTTATGGTATTATAAATAATTTATTACAATATTTCAACCTTTAAAAAAACTACCCCTAATAATGAAATATTAATAAAATAGTTTTTAACAGTTTGAAATGATTTGATAGTACAAACACGATAAATTCAATTCTTTTACCTGTTTATAATACCATTTATAATTTATCGCATTGTTTTGACACTTAAAAACCACCCCAATGATAAAATAATAATCCAATAAACAATGTAAAATAAAAATTATTTTCGTAATAACTTTCTTTCTCGCGATTTACTTTAATTTATGCAAAATAATTATTTCTCAATATTTTTTTCATGCAGTCATAATTTCAACTTTTCCTGTATCTATGAATGCTCCAAAGTTGTGGATAACCAAAATATTGATATGCTCCGAAAATTGAAGCGATAAGGTACCGTTGGTTTTTTAACGATAACTTCCTTAATATTAAAGCTATTAAGACGATCCACAAACGATTTTACGGAAAATTTCGATAGCTAAAAGTACTGTAAAATTGAATATTCTTTAACGCGTTATTTTTGAGATTTCAGAGATTAAAGGGGTTGAAAAACATGACATTTGCCTTCACCTGGAAATATCTAGCAGCATCATCGGTGTTAATTTTTATCTTACACAAATAAAAAAAAACAAAATATTATGTGAAGAAAAATCTAAACTTTTGAACTCTTGAATATTTTTCGTATCTTTTTTATTTTTATAGTTATTTTCAAGAATATGTAATTTTTTTGGAATTAAAAAAATTGTTTTTCAATGAAAACGTAATAGGTATTTTCAAAAATATGCATTCTAAGCCGCTTAAACTTGTAGGTATTATATGTATATTGTTAGCACATAAAAAAATGAAATTGTAAGATTACTTTTAATTTTAAATTTCGTGAAAAATTCATCAGTTTTTGTACTGATTTTTTTTCCCGAAAAAGCGAATGAACAATTTATTTTGATCATAACTCTGTTAATTTTTTATGCTAATGACTTACAGTCAAGTTAAAAGATTTTTTTAAGTACTTTAAAAAATGATCTGTGCATTTATCTTGACAAATCCAATTTGCCAATTTAGTTTCTGGCGGAGTATGAAATTATCTTCAACCAACCGTATCTCAGCACCTATTACACCTAAATAAATAAAAAAAAATAATTTTTTTCTCTTTCTATAAGCTTCATTTTTTTTGAGGTGTTTTTTTCACAGAATGTCTATTTTCCGAGTTATTCGAGAAAAACTATCGAAAAGCGTCTTTTTTAAATAAAAAATGTACATTTTCAATCACCAATGACTCAGAAAATATTGACTTATCGAAGAATGTTCATAAGTTACTTTTTGCTTAAAATTGATTGCTTTATCGATTCCCTTTATTTTCAATATTTTATTTTTCACCTCCTAGAAGGGGTGGCTTCCACTCCCTGGTTAAAAGCGCTCAGCAGCACTATATAACTTTTGTTTCTTGAGCTATTTTCTACTTACAGTCCAAGTTTTACGTCAATCGGTTCTATTCGAAAGAATTCGTAGGGGAAACCCTTAGTTCCCTGGACTATAATAATGACAGCCACGGAAGCCTACAAACAAAATTTTTGATGACTTCAATATGTTTCCTCATATAATTTATATTTTAGCGCCAGTTAAAGCAATTAAATATGCAATACTACGAAATATTATTTACTTATTTTACTATTAGGTACCTAACTCCTACTAAATAACAGCACATTAAAATAAAAAACGTATTTTAAAACCAAGTCTAATCCACTTACTTAGTCTACTGCCAGAATACACAGCATTTCCTAGAACTTCGTTTAAACAGGTAATATCTCCGAATCCCAAATTAACCCCTTGTCCAGCCAGAGGATGTATTCTGTGTGCAGCATCTCTGCAATAATTATTATTTAATTTGCCATAACCCTTATTTATATTATATTTACTATTTAGGTCATTTAGAAACATAAAACTTTATGATTGTAGGTACCTCACAAATGACTAAATCAAAATGATATTATTTTTTAAATATGTACCCCAATATTTTATGTCTTTTGATGCAATTTTAAGTTTCAATGATGCGAAAACAGAACTTATGCAATAGAAATGCTTATGAAGAATCCGCAGATTATTTATTAGATTAATTTGTTTTCAATTAATCTATTATTATTTTTTTTAAATATTACAGATCATTTCGTTTTGGAGCTCATAGAGTCGATAAATCATTGACGCAAAAAGGTAAAGTGACCATATCAAAATTTCAAACACAATCTTAAATTCGCAAATCACAGAAGTTATAAATAATAAAATAAATGCATGCATCTTTATGTGAAAAATTCTGTTTTAATGTATTTAAAGATAGGTAATAGGTAGTGGCGAAAATTTAAAATTTGGGCTACCAACAAAATTCAATTAGAGGCCCTTTCACTGCATTTTACTGTAGTAAGGAGCATAGTCCCACAAAAATGCGAAATTTTCACGCCCGATTTTTTCTAATTATGTATGAATTTCGCATTCCTAACATTGTAATTAATTTTTTTTGGAATTTTATTTAAAATTGCATTTCTAATAAAATTGACTTTTTGGCAAGGACAGCTCTACAGTTATTTTATTTGTTTAACTAAGCAGTAAAGTAAAGATTTAATCTACTTTACTGCCCAGTTAAACATAATTTTTTAGCCGATCAATTTTAATTTAGGTACACAGTAATCGCCATATTGTTCCTATTTAAATCCATGAAAATACGTATTTATGATTTGGGACGGAAGAATTCACATTAACTCCGCCAGAAATGATTGAATCAGCAAAGCAGATACAGCGTAATTTATTACCAGAAACATGGAAGGAGATATATCAGGAAACATAAAAAATTTAATCATTACCTGGCTGAGAATAAGATATTTCTTTACTATTGGTAGGTATATTTTTCTGATTTATGCAAAAGTATGAAGTTTTCATTATAGTCAATATGATGATCAGAATTACTTTGAATCTATCTAAAATTAAAAGCATTCTTTAAACTGTAACTGGAAGGATATCGTGCGTAATGATTCGCATTTAGGTACAAAGGTAATTATAAACAAAATATTTGTTTTTTGTAAACGAAGAATACTGACTATTATCATTTTAGATGGCAATGATTTTTGCACATCTGAACTATGAACTTATCCGTTGTGGAATACATTTCCTATTTACATATATGCTAACGAAAACTCTCGTTGTATATCAGAAGGAGAGGCAGTTTTTAACGCTCATCATGTGGTATTATATGGGAAAATTGGGCAAAGTTAATTTAAATTTAGAAATTTATATTGTGTCTGCAAACTAGTGCCTTTACTTACTAACAACCCTCATGAAATTCAGGGAGTATTATCTATCGGCAATAATATTTTGAAAATTTCTTCAATGGTTTGATGAAAACTTAATTCTGTATTTTTCTTGGATCATGAAGAGCAACATTGAACTGAACAATAATAGTTTGACAGTTTCTTCTTTGTATCCATAATTGCTGAAGTTTTCCTCACACTATTTTCTTAAAATAACAGTGTTCAAAAAACGAACACTAGACACAGTTTTAAATAAAATACAAAACGAAATGTCACACAGAAGAAATGTTTACCTTGTTTCGCTAGTATCACTTGTCACCGCCAGAGGGCGAGCTCTTAGCTGCATTCGCGAACCCCTGGCGCCCCCCTGTGAGCTACACCAAAATTAGTCTGAAATTACTGTTTATTATATCCAGAATCGTAAAAGTGACAATTTTTAAGTTGATAATGCGAAAATTTTTAAAAAATATTAAGAAATTTCAAAATAATTTAATTTTGAACCCCCTGTATCTCTTAAATCGTCAATATTATTTAAGGTATATTTGGCCCAATCGTTAGATTGTAGTCTCTAGTATTTCCAGATCCGAATTTTGCTATTCATAATGACTCACCCCGTATAAATACAGTTCTCTACATTTTAGAGTCTAAAACTAAACACTTTCCGTCAGCATTTGAGGCCAGCGAAATTTTTTATGTTCAAATTCACAACCCTCAACCCTTCACACTCCTTTATCCTGAAAAGTTTTGTTTTTGTATCATACACCTATTAGAAGTATTAAATTATTAATGTGGAGTGGAGTTAGGAGACTACGGCCCCCCTAGTAGCCTGGGTCCCCCCCGCACTGCCTCCTCTTATTGCATGACAGTTCCGCCACTGTCTGTGTGTAGTAATACTTTAATTTCCACCACTCGATCATCTAACACTTTACACGTGCGCTGTATCTCACGTTTGCGCATTGGAAACACAAAATGAAAATTGTTGAGCTGTACAATAACGAAATCTTGCTCCAATAGGCAGGCTCGCCTATTTTTGTATTTAATTGCATTCACTTGAATATGCAATAATAGCGTGGCGTATAAAAACAATGATGCAACAAAAATTAGTCATATCAAATTTAAGACAATAGTTTGAAATAAACAGTTGGAAATTTCCAATTGATGCGAGGCTACGAAACGCACCTGCGCTCGAGGCTAGGGTTCCTGACGTTTGTTACTAGACGGAATGTTTTGTTGGTTAGCGCGTCAACTGTCGACATCGACATTTATTATAGTCTACGCCGCAGTTGGTTGGTTTATCGAAGCAACAAGCGATATGCCGGCAAGAAAGTGGTGTTTTATACCAAAATGTACTAATACGTCTGTTAAAACCCCTTCGAAAATTTTTGTGACCGTCCCGGTAGCCCCGAAAAGACGAGAAAACTGGTTTGCAGCGGCTAGGAGAAATGTCACAGAAGTATCTCCAACATCGGCTGTGTACTGCTGTGAGGATCATTTTGATGTAAGTTTTATTTCATAAAAAACATAAATAATATAATACATTTGAATTTAGCTAGAAAAAGATATGGAAAATTATATGGAGTATAAATGGAGCAATGTCAAAGCCCGTATGAAACGGGATATTGTGCCGCATAAATTTGTTTGCGAACCTGATGGGAATTTGTTAGGCAAAACGAGACAGCGGATTTTGGAACAAGTACAAGAAGATGCGACAGAATCTTGCCCCTCATTTACTGTTCCCGAAACTTGTGAAAAAGGATGCCAAACAGGACCTATACGTTTTAGTAGTAAATATGTGCAAACAGTCCCAAAATTAGAAAAAAGGAACGCTGCAATATCACCTATAAAATTTCAAACGGCTAAAGAGCAGTCGTCAAAGCCCACCAGAACAAGATTACGACTTAAAAGTGAACATTCAGATTTTAGTAGCGCCTAAACGGACATTTATTTAGGGGCCGTAATTAAAAGTATATACAGGGTGTCCGACAGAGTTAAAATATCGCTGTACCACAGATTTGTCTTGGAACCAGTTTAGAGACTTTATGTTTTATAAACATGTTTCTTATTTTTATGTATACATATAATGGATTCCTCAAAATATAAAGAAATTCTTGAAAATCCTGTATTTTTTATTACACCTGTTTTACTCATAATCCATAGTCCATACAGAAACTCATTGGTAAATATGAAATATCAAACAAACATAACTGAAAGTAGGAATAACACATTATTGTCTAGTTGTTACGATCTCAATTGGAACCGCATAAAAAAACATTTTACTCATAAATTCTACGGAATCTATAAACGTCCAGAAAACTTTAGCCCTGTCTCGTCTGGATATACTATATTCCGAACTATATTACCATATGTATAATTACCATACGATTGTCAAGCTTTTTATGTTTAAAATCGCACTGTAATAAAGCATGTCGTAAAATATCTAAAGAAAGATTTATAATTATAATCAGGATAATCGCTTAATTTATCTCGAGTCATGTTTAAAGTAGGAACTTTATTTTCTTTATACATATTATAAATTGTGCGCCGCATTACATCTGGTAAAATTGTCAATTTCCTTTAATTTTGTATTTTTCCGTTTCCTATTTGTACCGTGATCAATCCTTCTTTAATTACGCGATAAATTGTCGTTTTTGATATCTTAGTTAATTCGTTAATACGTTTCCTAACTTTTTTAAACTTTTTTATTACATTGTTCACTATTTTCAATTCTCAAACATTCATATATATTTAATATAATACGTTGACTTTTTACGTGTAAATCTTTGTTTTAAACTCTGAGTTCGTTTCGATACTTTCGACAAAAACTGGTTCCACTATTTGGAGATTTTCCCGAGTTATTTCGTTATCCTCCGCTTCAAAAAGTCTCCAGAGAGCCACGCTAAATTACTGGATAATTACATATAACATTAATTTTAATAACTATTACCCTTTACTGGTTACAATATAAACAAATAATAATATCAACTAATAAATAATAAACGTATTGTACCAACAACATACCCCGCCAAGCAATGCTCTGCAGTCTGCACTGCACTGGCAAAGCTAAGTGAACCCGTGTATCATACAAAAAAATTATTTACGACATAGTGGACCAATACAGGTTTGCTTTGATGACCAGCGCGCCGCCGTCAATTCTACATCAGGCGGACTAGTTTATCAATACCGGACTCGCTGAATTGCTATTCGAGTATAAATTACGAGACACATCATAGTCATAGGAAGAAATTTCAGGAGAAGTGCTTACGGTCCTGTGCTTTTAGATTTACAGGTTCCAATTGACAACGTAACAACTATAACTTAGAATTGTAAATCTAAAAGATCGGTAACATTTTCACTAACGTTGACTTACCCAAAATATACATATATCTATTTATATATTGACCTCGAACTTTTTTTAATTACAATTTAAGCATGCGTGTTTCTTATATGACGAAATCAGAGATAACTTTAATTGGAATCATTTTTACGATAAAGAAAAATCTAACCTGGTAAGTNAGTATAAATTACGAGACAGATCATGGTCAAAGCATAGGAAGAAATTTCAGGAGAAGTGCATACGGTCCTGTGCTTTAAGATTTACAGGTTCCAACTGACAACGTAACAACTATAACTTAGAATTGTAAATCTAAAAGATCGGTAACATTTTCACTAACGTTGACTTACCCAAAATATACATATATCTATTTATATATTGTCTTCGAACTTTTTTTAATTACAATTTAAGCATGCGTGTTTCTTATATGACGAAATCAGAGATAACTTTAATTGGAATCATTTTTACGATACAGAAAAATCTAACTTGGTAAGTTAACTAAATCATCTTATTTTCGACGCAGGAATCTGTGGAAGAGCGATGCCCTAACCTGTTTGTACATTCCATGTACATTTCTTTTTCTATACTGTTATTTTTCTATTCCAAATTTCAGTACCTATGAGATACATAGATACATTGTATTTATTCTTTTCATGCAAATAGTGAAAATGATTTTGACATTTCGTATGCAGTACACAATATATTCATTTAAATTGCAATCTTAATTAGTGTGACTTATTTCGTGGTTATAATTATAATTTAATTAGAATTGTTTCTATAAAAAGCAACAAATTTACAAATTTTATTCCATGTAGGTACCTCTGAAGTACTAAACCACGACACATTAATAATAATTGTGGTAAACACATTCTACACATGCAATATTTACATATTCTTAATTAGGTACGTATCGTTTAACTGAAACAGCTATATTTGTTTACATTTTAATGTCACGTTATGGAAAAGCACATAAAAAATAGTGTTAATTTTCACCGTAAAATATTAGTAACGACACACGTTATTGTGTCTTATTTAGATATCAAAGTTGATACATACTTTCGTGTTTCTTAAAATAAATATGTTGTAAATAAAACTATATACCACATATTTCATTAAAGGAAGAATCTAAGTATCTGAAATTATTAATAGGGAGAAAAGTTGGGAAGTTGGCGCAGCCTTCTTTTCCAATAGAAAATCAGTAATTTAAAGTGTAAATCTTATGCTTCAAATATTCTTTTCTTAAGTGTGAATGTGTTGTTTGGAACATTTAAAAAAATTAATGAAAAATAACTAGACAACCCTGTAAATGCATGGTTGGAAAATCAATAGAAAGATGTTGCAGAAAATTTTCATCTAAAAGTGCTCTTTCCCTTTTTGAAAATGTATTACTTTTATTTGATTGACAATAATTTATCCCTCACTGTTAAGCATACCTTCTTTGCAAATGGAAATTTAAGATTTTTTTATCATTCTCTACATGGTTCTAATCAAGTTTTTTCTAATTATCGTGGTTTTGTACCACTGAATGAAGGTTTGGGTTGGGATAAAGATTTAGGAAAGATCAGGGACAACCAAGATATTTTATTTTTTTTAATTTAAATTAGTGCAATGGTGAATAAGGGAAAAGATTTTCGACTGTCTTTCTAAACGCACCTTTTTCACTAGTCCCAATTTTACTTTTAATTAGACACAACCAATCAAAAGACTTTTCATTTTTACTCAAATATATTGATGGTATCGTTAACATCACAGAATAACACCCCTTTACAATTAGCTTGACACCACTGCTTTGTTTTTGCCTTTGATTGGAAAGTGATGTAATTTTCCTATTACTTTTAAGCTTTAGAATCTGTATTTTAAAGGTTGTAGTGATAAAAAATAGAAAAAACAAGTACATACTGTTAAATTACGGAAAAATTTAAAAATGTCTCAAGTGATTAAAATTGTTCTTAAAGCAAATAATTTATTATGTTAAAAACTTTCCCCCACGCACAAAGTAACTTTTGTAGGGTCACCTTTTTATCAAAAACTGTTGTAAAACATTTACTGTAAATAAATATTATTATTATTTAAGTACATATTAAGGACTGTAATGGTATTTAGAATTTCTAGTCACTCATGCCCGTATGTTCCTGTGGGAATGGCACCTTCTTGCATGGAAGGTCCTGTGGCGCAACGGATAACGCGTCTGACTACGGATCAGAAGATTCCAGGTTCGAATCCTGGCAGGATCGACAAAACTTTTTATATTTTATTTTACTTTGGTTTAAATTGGGCTTGTCCTATTATTTTTCACGAGCAATTTTACATAATCAATATGTCGTGTGAAAATAGTAATGACAAATAAAAGAATTTTCGTCAATAGATGAACTAAAAACAATTAATGTCAAAATTTCAAAATTAAAAAAGAAAATTTCGTTATATAAATTTTATTTGTTAACTGACATGCAGTTTATACAAAGGGGTGAGACAAATTTAACGTTAAAAGTGAGCGTACGCGATAGTATTTTTGAAAATATAAATAGGATTTTTCGTATCAACATTTTTGCAAAAATGTCATTTCGAAATTTAGGGTGACAATTCAGAAAAATATTTAAAATTTTTCCAACAACTTCAAATTTGCAAATAATTGCATTGTTTTCTTCTTTCTTTAAAAAAGTAGTTCAAACAAGAAATTGGTATGATGGGAAAACTGCTTTGTTTGGTCAATTAAGGACTTGATATTAACTCAGCTTGTCCATTTAAGATATATCCCAAACTTAATTTTATTAACTTGGTTAGTTTGGAAAATATAAAAATACTAGCTCTTTTTTAAAACTTTATCGCTTAGTATTTCCAAGAGGAAGCATTTTTGGAAAAATGTATTTATTTTCAAAAGTGCCATCGTATACTCCTTGTTTTGACATTAAATTTGACTCACCCTGTAGTTTTTCCAGCGTCAAACTTGACTTTATTGGACGCTAGCTCTATTACGAACTACTGACGATAAAGTCTCTTTATAGATGTTTTCATTTGTATGTCACTAGGTAATTTAGTTTGAGATATCAAAGCAACATTTTGCGTCAAATTGACAACTGCTGTTACATTACATGTCAAAATTTATGACTGTAAACTGGTGCCGTATAAAATTTCGTATCTCACAGGAGTAATTAATAACCGCTTGTGACAAGTGGTCATTCTTCACTTCCATACCAGGAAGGGCAGAAAAATTTAAATGCAAAGTACTGAAAAAAAAAATATAATTGGGCAGTTTTATTTTAAGTACTATTTAAATATAGGGAAAATGTGTTCAACATTATTTTTTATAGTGCAACTTTTCAATTACTTTTCCATTAAAGTTTGGTATTTCTTGCACCATTGATTTTTCAATAGACAGCATTATTCCTGTTAGTCTGTATTTACAATCAATTTAAACTTTTACAATCTTTTAAAAAACACAGAAGAAGCAATACGTAAGTAACAAAATTTTAAATTATTATTATTACGGTCGGACTAAACAGTGCCCAAATTGCACCACTTCCACTCCGTCTTTCATTGCTGCGCGATGGTAACCATGACCACCGTTGTAAACACTTTACAGATGTTGGAGCGAGCTGTGCGGAGCCCACGTATTCAGCGTTTTTCAAACGAATTTTGCAAATCGAGTTAAATTGTCTGCACATTACAAATTTAACATTAACTTTTTAATGTGTTTCAGTGTTTTAATCTATTTAATTATCCAGAAAATATTGTGAACTAAATTTTTTTACTATGAAAAATTTTAGGAGGGGGGCTCCCTAGAGCCCCGAACTAGCCGCCACTGTTTGTGACTTTTGTTGTGTAAAAACTATCGATTGTAAATAAGAGTATACTAGGAATTGCCAATTTGACACAGAACGTCCATTCAATGTCTCAAATTAAGCAAATTGTTACCATCATAGGTAAATAAATCAGTTTATCGGTGGAGGATAAAGTTGCACTTAATGCCTAGAATATCTGGTTGTGGATAAAATAAGTTTTAATTAAACATATTTCACGTACAGGAGGTAAGAAACAAAATTTTTCTTCAGGATTATAGTGCTTTTTAATTCCTAGGAGGCTAGTAAATGTTTTTTAAGTCTGTATCAGACAATGCAATTTTGTTGCAGGGATTTGGTTGCCGCTGTAGAATCCATGAAATTTTTCTTATCAGACTATGCAATTCTGACCCGGCAACTGAATTGCATAGCTATACAGCAATTTACTTTTAAATTTTCATCCATTGCAATGTTTTGCTTGAATAAAAAATAATTGTTTACAAAATACATACAATAAAAAATTTTACATGTTAAACAATGCACAGTTGGTAACACTACTGCAAACTAAACAAATTGCAGCAATTCTGTCCCATTGTGTGATAATAAGCATGCATATAAATCCTCGCAATTTTGTCGCTGCAAATAAATTGCATTGTCTGATACAGGCTTTATCAGACTATGCAATTATGTCCCGGCAACTGAATTGCATGAATTAGAACATGTTCTATTCCGTGCAACAAAATTGCAGGGATTCTAGTAACTTTTATGAAGAATTGTTTATTATTAACCTAACCATTGTTGACTGTTGGTCATGGCTGTTGTTAGTAACACCGTTGAAGCCACTATTAAAGCTATACAGCAATTTACTTTTAAAATTTCATCCATTGCAATGTTTTGCTTGAACAAAAAATTATTGTTTACAAGATACATACAAGAGATTTTACATGTTAAACAATGCCCAGTTGGTAACACTACTGCAAGCTAAACCAATTGCAGTAATTCTGTCCCATTGTGTGATAATAAGCATGCAGTTTTATCCCCGCAATTTTGTCGCTGCAACTAAATTGCATTGTCTGATACAGGCTTTAGTTAGTTATTCTTATAACGTCATCAAAGAAGGGTCTGACTGAAATCCCTATCGACTAAAATCCCTTCCCTTTCGAGGCCTCCAACGTGCCTATGACCTTCAAAAGATAAGATAAATTGGATTTGTTTTCTCAATAGTAAAAATACTTTCACATTTCTAGCGTTAAACGAAATTTATTTCCTACATGTTTAGCCTTCGCCGACAAGAATTTAATAAATTTACTACCTAATTACACAGGAAGTTAGTAAATATTTTGCAGGCTTACGATTTAAAAAAAATATTTATCCTAAAGCCATGTTCTTAGAATAGAAATATATTTACAATTTTGTTTTTTAATCGACCATTTTGGACGTATACACTTAGATAAATAACCGTTCTTATAGAATCATGTACTTACATTACATACATAAATTCAATGTCTGATATTTTAATGCATATTTTAAAACAATATTTATGTTCTTAATTTACATTACAGCCAAATGGAAACAGCAAATAGGAAACTGCAAGCGGATATCTTTGTGGTATGATAATATAAATATTTGACCTTAAAGTTCCATGTTGGTAAGTTACTGCCCCAAGAGCCGCACTATGTACCATTTTTTGTTTGTTTGTACAAAAATCAAATATCTTGACTCAGAGAGTAGATAAAAATATGAGCCTGGTTGCAAATGAAAGCTGAATGGATGTAAAGTATGGAAAAAATATGACTGAGACGATTTTTTTTCTATATGACCTTCGAATGTCTAGGCAAAGTCTATGCAACCCAAAAATTTTATGGATTTTTCTAATTATATCGGCCCTAATTCTCTTAAAATTTATTCCAATGCACACGACTTTGCACAATTTGGCACGGCAATTCCAAATCTGGCGTCAAAAATTTTCAATCATTTTTCTAACGCTAGCAAAGTCTCTCCAAAGTCGGTATTATTTTCAAGCTTTTTGACACTGTTAAGCAAGAAAATTATTCACAAATTAAAGATTAATTATCAACCTGGGTTTCTGTTTTTTATTTTACAAATAAATGTCAAATAAACACACTGTAGAAGGTAAGCAGTGACTTATAGATAA
>NW_019416258.1:338539-434744 GCF_000390285.2 Anoplophora glabripennis | reverse complement strand
GGTAGATTCCTTACATCAAAATAATGCGATTAAGCCAAACTTACCTTGGTCCATTTGTGGCTAATAAAAAAGTTACAGGGCGTTAAAGTTGAAATTTTGAATTCGAAATTCTTAAAATTCTTAGAAAGTTTTCAAAGGATTCTTTTGAAAATTTGGATTAGGGGGTTTTCTGGGACGAGAAAAACGAATCCGTACTTAATTTTGCTGTAGACGCTAGAGGGCGCTACGAAATGTACTCTTGGTTGATAAAAACTGGTTATAACTTTTTATCAGTGTGTGTACGAAAGTTTTAATAGAAAAATATTGTTCTCCTATCTATTTTTCACAAATAAGGGATACTTGTTTAATGTCGATAAATTTAACCGTTTTCGATTTATTTCTTGTTTTTCTATTGGATGCAATAAAATAAAATAAAATAAAAGTTTCTACTTAGTTACGTAAAAAAACTAAAGATTATTTTTAATAATAATTTAATTACATTCATGTGGCTACATTAAATTCTCAATATGACCCCCGTTTACATTAATACATAATCTAACGCCCTGTAACTTTTGTAATGGACCAAGGTAAGTTTGACTTAATCGCATTATTTTGATGTAAGGAATCTACGCTTGCTCTGTGTCCCATCAATTTCGGGACACCCTGTATATGGAGAAAAACACAGTTTCGATCAAGTCTGTTACTGACAAACATGAAAATAAATGTGATACACAAGATCGATTTAAAAAAAGTTGACACAGGCCCCGGCGAGATTCGAACTCGCGATCTCCTGTTTACTAGACAGGCGCTTTAACCAACTAAGCCACGGCGCCTCCTGATAAATTCCTCTTTGTGTCGTATTCTGAGATAAACTATGGGAAATATGTCCGTGTGCTAGCAGCACATCAGAAATAGAAAATTTTTCGGGAAATGATAATTATTGATTTGACTATTTCAAATGGAATAAAGTAAAACAAATAATTACAACAATAGAATATAACGTAGTTAAATTTGAAGATACCGTTGATTTAAAAAAAAGTCCTCCCCGGCGGGGAATCGAACCCCGGTCTCCCGCGTGACAGGCGGGGGTACTTACCACTATACTACCGAGGACTTATAACAATTTTGTTACAAACACGAATAAATCGAGCAATATAAACTTAAAAAATTTCTAAAATAGATTCGAGTTGCTGACAGTGAATGAGGCATACTTTAAGTTGCCTTAGTGCAATCTTGCTTCCTAAAAAAGTTACGGAGCTTCAAATCAATTTTTTATATTTTTTAAGTTAATCTCCACACTTTTAAAGATATTTCTTAAGGACATGTGATATACGAAGCATTTTCTGGTACCTAACCAAAACTGGATATGGATTATTTGTTATCTAAAACGTAGACT
Organism: Anoplophora glabripennis; assembly: GCF_000390285.2. Lineage (NCBI taxonomy): Eukaryota > Metazoa > Arthropoda > Insecta > Coleoptera > Cerambycidae > Anoplophora > Anoplophora glabripennis. The sequence continues at coordinate 433,369 of NW_019416258.1, read as the reverse complement.
TTTTAGAAAATGGAATTGTTATATGAATTATTTTACGTCTTTGAATGTGCTTCCATAAAGCAATGTCTAGAGATTGATATTTGAATAGAGATAAATTAATCTAAGTCGTAAACAGAAATATTTAATTTAGCTATAAATTTGAAACGAATCATTTAATTAAACTGGAATGTTTAAAAAAATTGAGTTGTCCGTAATTGTAAGCGCCAGCACAAAGTAAAGCCATGTTTCGCAAAACATTTTTTTCTTCTCAAAATTTCTACTAATGAAAAAGGATTACAAAAAGTTAAAGACGATTTCGCGTGTTCTTAGCCACCTCTATGGTTTAGGTGACAAAATAAGTTTATGATCGTCTTCGACTAATCCAAAAATTTCTCTGCAACAAATTTAATTGAAAAAAAAAAGATAAATAAATAAAGAAACAAAAACATGTTTCGAAGGTTGTAACTTTTTAAGAAAAGAAAATTGTATTAAAGCACCTTGATCCAAATTGGTTTATTTTTATCCATTATCGAAAATTTATTTATTTTAAACAATAGTTAAATTTTTTTGACTCATGAGACTTTCAACTTTCGTATTTTTTAAATTCATTATAATTTTTATTATTTTAAGTGTTTGTTAAATTTGGCTTATTTATTGTTCAATTTCTTCTGCACGAATGCATTACCTTTTTTAAATTTTATTATAATCATATACAGTGCTTTCCAAAAGTAACGAATAAATTCATTATTTTTTAAATTGAGAAGTTTTCGAAAAAATCCCCTGGCACGTCGATTTTGTTTTTAAAAAAGGCACTTTTTGACATACGACCCATATTTGTGACGTCATCGTTGTTCGAGATATGACGTCATCGACAATTTTTTTAAATAGCAACCCCCAATTTTGACCATGCCATTTGAAAGAGCGTGTCATTCTACATACACAGATCATGAAAAATTATGGTGTTACATAACAAAAATTTCAAGAAAATAATGTTTGAAGATTTTAAAATTTAATTTTCACAATACTGAAAATGATAATGATTATGTAAAAATCGACTAAATGGTGCACCTCCCCATTATGCAACACCTGTCCGTGCTTATTTAGATGAGCTGTTCCCGAATCGTTGGATAGGGAGAAGGGGGCCGATTGAGTGGCCAGCCAGATCGCCTGATTTGACACCCCTAGATTATTTCTTGTGGGGATACTTAAAAAGCAAAGTATACGTTACTAGACCGGTTAATTTAGAAGATTTAAAAGCAAGAATTCGTCACGAGATACATCGTATACCTCCTGAAGTTATTGATAATGTCCAAAAAGAATTTATTAATCGTCTTGGCTACTGTCAGGCAGCCAACGGTGCACAATTTGAACATTTAATTTAGTCGATTTTTACATAATCATTATCATTTTCAGTATTGTGAAAATTAAATTTTAAAATCTTCAAACATTATTTTCTTGAAATTTTTGTTATGTAACACCATAATTTTTCATGATCTGTGTATGTAGAATGACACGCTCTTTCAAATGGCATGGTCAAAATTGGGGGTTGCTATTTAAAAAAATTGTCGATGACGTCATATCTCGAACAACGATGACGTCACAAATATGGGTCGTATGTCAAAAAGTGCCTTTTTTAAAAACAAAATCGACGTGCCAGGGGATTTTTTCGAAAACTTCTCAATTTAAAAAATAATGAATTTATTCGTTACTTTTCGAAAGCACTGTATAATGTTATCTGTTGGCTAATGAAATACAATAAAAAAAAATGAAGTAACATTAAATATTTGTCCTTTGTATTGTTATGAATAATGCAAAGACACCGATGTCACTTTACTAACTGCGGGAACCAGCTAATTCAAAGTCATTCAAAGATAAAAGGTCAAGAATATCGCATAACATACATATGTATGAATCATAATTAAATAGTGGATTATTTGTACAAAATTGGCAAAAGAAATTTATTTTATTTTACTTCCAGCTTTACTACACTAAAGCAAAAAATTAAAGGGTCAAAAGAATTTCCGAAATTTTTACGTGATTTTCGACATACTGTATTTAGGTGAAAAATGGTCGTATCGGGAGTTAAAAAAAAAAGCATTTTGAAGCTCTAAGATTCTAGTTTTTAGAGCTCGACAAAAAAATTTTGCAAATTTATTTTTAGTTAAGCCATTGCATGTACCAGATAGCATTCAGATTCAATTTCCTTTTTTTTTAAATTTCTATACGACCATTTTTCATCGAAATATCGGACTTTTAATGTAAAAGGATTCTTTTGTCTTCAATCATCGATATCTCGGCAACAAATTATCGTACCGAGAATTGAAGGGCAGTTTCGAAAGCTGGAATAAATTTCCTATAACATGCTACCGCAACTTTTCGGGATGTTTTTTTTTCATCTTTTACACAAATTAAAAAAAAATAGGAAAAAAAGGGTCATTTATGGTTTTTTAGAAAATTGACGGCTAAATTAGAAATACTCACGAAATGACTAATGTTAAGCACGACTTTTACAGTTCGATACACCCAGGAGAACCCTGTAAGGTTTCATCTCGATCTAGCGAACCGTTTTTTTGTTTCAAACAGTCAAACTTTTCATAAAAATTAAAACGGAAAAAAATATTTTTTTTTGAGGTTTTTTCATATTTTTACCACAAATAACGTTTACATTCAATTTTTTTTTGTATTTTTGGAAAACCTTCGGGACATTGAAGAAAACAAAATCTAACTGTTTCCAGCACGATACGGCTTTTCCGTCCTATGCTTCTGTTCATCAACTTTTAATTAAATTAAAATTAAAGTTGATGGACCCAAACCAGATTTCAATTCATACCGTTTATTGAGACAAATTTCTAATTAATTTTTGTGCAGTCTGTAATCACTTAAAAAACAGTTTTTTAAAACTATCCTTTTTCTTCTCTGAAAAAAAATTTTATTGCAAAATTTTTTTGTCGCGCTATTTCTTAGAATGGTATGATAACCGTAGCTAATAAAAAAATTCAACCGAAAGGTCAAACACTAGAATCTTAAAGCTTCAAAATGCTTTGCCTTAATTCCCGATACGACCATTTTTCACCTAAATACAGTCTGTCAAAAATCACGGTAAAATTTCGAAAATTCTTTTGACCCTTTAATTTTTTGCATTAGTTTATGTCGAAATTTATAAAAATTGATAGATTATTTAATATAAGTTTGTATTTGGCCAACTAAAAAGCTTTAAAACGTCATACTATTTTATTTATGACAATTAGATTTTTGTAATGACATTTTTTATTATTTTTTTTTAGAAATACATCATTTCAACGGAAAGATGAAAAAAATCGAAAAGTATAAGGAAATGTGTCATATTAAAAAAAATTGGGTTATCACCAAAAAACTTGATGTTGCAATTAAATGTAGCTACGCCACTGGATTCTAGGATTAAATGAATCAAGATATGGAGATGCCATTTTCGCGGTTTAATTTTTCTGGAAAACTGAACCCCTAATAATCACTTTTAGATTATTGCTATTTACCTACCTTCTTGGGATATATGAGACACCCCCAAAACGTGTTGAAATTGGCCCTACCTATACTCACCCCACCAACGCTACACCCTTTCCGATGTAATTTAAGGAATGACCGAAACCTAGGGGAAAAGCAGCCCTGCTCCCTTCCTCAATTCCAGCTATTTTTGGAGGAAATTGTCTTACAGTGTCAGAAGGGCAATTCATTAGACGTAAAACGGAGTCGAACGTTCTGGTGGCCTGATCGATTATGTTGCTTTTTTCGTAGTTTTTCCACTAAAACAAACATCTTTATAAACATCTTTAACCAAAATAAAAAAAATCAAAAAATGATTTGGCGATGATATTGAATTGATGCTTAAATTCATAGCGTTTTTATTGAATTCAAAATGCATTTCTTTTCAATAAACAAAATACATAAGACATTCAAGGATTTATTCTTCCAATTATTTATGACTGCCTCCCAACGATCTTATAATTTTTCAATTCCACACCTGAAGAAATGAGGTGGTTTGGAAATGAAAAATTCACATAATTTAGAAGTGTCATATCGTCGTTAAAGATTTCGGATATGTTGTTCGATAGAGAACGGAAGGGATGGAAATCTGTTGGTGCAAGGTCAGGAGAATAGGACAAATGTGGAATAATCTCCCAATCGATATCTTGAATAGCCGCTTTTCTGATGTTAGCAAAATTACGAGTACTTGATGGTGTCTTCACAGTTTTTTTTCTTGAATTGCAGTCTCAAGTCAACGACAATAAACCTCAACAGTGATGGTTATGTTCCTCGGAGCAATTCGTTGTAGATGACATAGCCTTTGTTGCATCAGATCAGCTTTCGCGGATACCTGAAATTATTTGGTGAGTTGCCTTTCTGTTAAGGCTCAGTCATTCTTTTCTGATCTTGGTGTTGACGCAAAGGAGACATTTTCGTCCTCAGTAGATATAGATATATAGATTTGAAAGTGCTGTAGAGACAGTGCACACAATTTTTTTTTTACAGATAACGCGTTTGTACAGACAAATACCTACCATTGCACTATTTACTGCATCTACAAACTGATCCTCCGGTATCTTCAGTAACTCCTTGGCATTTTCAGGCGTTGTGGACCAAACCAAGGAGCTTAGATTATCCGTCAACTATAATAAAAAGTTTAAGTAATTATTTCTACTTCAAAAAATATATCTATAAATACTCACAGGTAGGAAAGCTATAGGACCTGTTGGTAAAAACCGCTGCCAAGCTATGATGTTTTTGATGCTCTAAACATATATATTTGTGTTAAGTATTTACTCTATATACTGTCTGTAATCCAAGAGAGATATCTGTGTAGTTATGTAATTTTTGGTGGCAATAAATAATTCTTAAATATTATAAGTTCCTTTCACATCTCTCTTAGATTACTAGGTACCTGTAACAATGTAAATCCTCCTCTTTTATATAAAATTTACCTCAGACAGTTTAAGTGTGGCAACAACACCCAGTTGATGATAATTCCAGTTCAAATAGTTCACTTTCATTGCCTTTCTAACTTCTGAGTTTACTCCATCGCAGCCCAACTGCAAACAAAAATATATAGTATACAGTGTGTTGCGCCACACACGGAAAGAAAAGAAAAACTAAAACAAAAAAGAAATGTTTACTTTTGTCAAATTATGAATAATTCCATACGCAAAAGTGCTTTAAAAATAAAACATCCAAAAATTCAACAAATTTTGATAGTTCGATAAATTTTCAACTTTAAATTTAGATAATTTTGAAATAAAACATGAACAATATTGAAGTGTAGTCAGCAAATGAATATGGAAAGCATTGTTAATAAAGATTATTACAATTTCTTATGTCCTTAGCTATCACTAATACTTTGCTACTAAATAAGTGCCAAGAAATAAGAAAATTTTATCTATTGACATCTTCCAGTTTCTGAAGCAAATCTAGAAGAACTCTTACTGCGCATGTTAAAGTCAAGTCTATCTTAACATTTATTGAAAAATTCCCTTAATGAATTTTAAATAAAAATTGTGGTAAAATATGTTTTCGTACGCACAATAATATAATAATTTAACAAAAAAACCCATAAAAAAATTTAGGGGTACGTCACCCCCAAATAAACCCATAACTCCCATTAACCCTTTTACTTTGTAGATATACGAGGTCTGTTCAGAAAATAACAGACATTTGTAACAAAAGCCAGGACGCGTGGTAATTTATTTGTTAGTTCCCGGAACGGGTGGGCCAACTCAAACAGTTAAATATTTTAGTCAACACTAATTATCGAAAGTTAAGGGCTCTCAAATAGCGTCGCCACAAGGCCATCCTTCGCAGAAATTTATCAATATTTTTTAACAAGTTCACTTAGACTGTCGGGGCCATGTGTTGAACATCTAGTATAAAGAAAAAAATCGATATTTCTAATAACGCACGAAATGTATTCAAAAGAACATGTAGGAATTCTAAGATATTTAAATAAGTTGTTAAATTGATAATAATTGGAAAAGAATAATAGATCAAATAGCCGGTTTTTAGGCGGATTTTCCAAGCTATAAGAACAGATTAGATAAGATTGACTAATTCGTCCCGTAGTGTTACACGGAGTCACTAGAGGAAGGCTAGGGTTACTTCTAAGTCCAGTTAGTCACATAATTATTTATATAAATGTAAATTCAGTCCATTAGATAACTATTAACATGGCATAGTTATGCCAAAGCGTCTCGATATTCAGGGTTCCCGCCAGTAAGATAAGAACAGAAACGTCTGGACCCAAGAAATGGGCGTGTCGAAGCGAGATGTCGAATTCAGGAGAGATCTCCGAAAAAACAGGCAGTTTTTCCTTGGGTTCCACATTGAGCGGTCTGCTTAGTTTTAGAGTCTCGGATTAATTTAATAATCATTCCAAATTTTGCTATGGATCGCGCATTTCCTGAATCTCGGTACGCTGTCGCGTGTCAATAAATTAATTAATAATGTTGTTCGAGCCCGTTGTGTCGTATTTTGTTTGTTTGTTCTGTTTTATTGTTATTAAAATCCTTCCTGGAAGTTTTGGTGTTTCTTTCTTGTTCTTCCAATTTAAATGTCACCCTATATAACCAACCACTGGATTACCTGGTACATGAGCAACATACGGTAAGTGTCTGGTTCATTTTCTGAACGTACAACATTTCTAAGTTCCCACGTATTAAAGTGTAATGATAATTATAAACTCCCTTTCGAGAAGTTAATAGCAAACCCTTTTGTCAGTTAATATCGTTGTGATACTGGTCATAGCGGTAGATAGATGATAAGTGAAGAAATATCCCCTCAGGCTACACATTTTTTTATTACGTACTAATGAAGATAGAAGTGATATGCGATTGGCAGCATTGCTTTGCGCATAACCTCCTATGTAACCACATGTTCTCAGATTGCTAATGTTTCATTTAGTTTTCGTTATATTGTTATTTGAATGCAACGTGTTTAGGTGTTAGTGACGATATTTTAAATGTGCGATTTACTGGAGCAACGAGTCAATGTAAAATTTTGCGTGAAACTGGGGAAAACTTCTACGGAAACGGTTCAACTTTTGAAACAAGCTTACGGACATGATGCTCTGGGTCGTATGCAATGTTACGAATGGTTTTCACTAGTGGTCGTCAGTCAATTGAAGATAATCCTCGACCAGGAAGGCCTTCGACTTCAACTGATGATTCCCACGTTTAGAAAGTCAAAGATCTGGTGGTGGAAAAAACAGACGCACTTTAAAACCAAAACACTTTTTGGAACTTGCAGCAACAATTAGCGAGAGCCCGCGGCCCCCCTGACCCCACCTGGCGACGCCCATGGACAAGGACCAATAGTTTATAAAATTAATATTAAAGTTTAAAACAATAAAGTTTGGTTATTTTCTGAACAGACCTCGTACATTTTTTCGAAATTTGAACACCCCACTTTGTGGACTTTTATTTCATCAAGGGTGCAGGGGGGTATATAGGTAAGTTGTATTAAATAATTATAATTTGAAATATCCAATAGCCACATGCCTTGTATCGGTTCATTTACGAATCACCATTTGTAAATAATCTTATTCCATTTTAATACTATATCTGTAACATTAAAATTGTCACAATGTGCGAGATAATAAAAAAAAACATGTTTTAATTATTCAGCTGCTAAATTACATTTCAAATAAGTGCACTGTGAAAAAAGGTAAAGACCAAGGTTTAAAGACCAAGTTAATTGACAGTACATAAAACAATCTGTCGGCCAATTTCCATCAATCTGTACATATAGTTTATTTACAAAGAATTTTAAAAATAGCGATTCCTCTATTGTTAGTAGAACCGACTCAACTGTAGCGTTTGCATACAGTCTTCCGTTGCTGCTTCGATCAGATGAAGTAATTAATACGGTATTTTCGCATAAAACGGCTATTTGAAAAATCGTAAATTCGGCTTCTAAAAGAATGTAAGTGGTAGAATTATTGTTTGATTTTGAAACATGCAGTTTAAAATCGATGAACGTGTAGAAATGAGTATGGATTTCTTTAAACTAAGTTGTGATTTGTCGAATAAACTAAACTAAAACATACTCATTAGTGGATATTTTCTGATAAATGCATAGGTACAATTTCCTAGCACGTTTGTATAATAATTTCTGTTCAAGATGTAAGCAACAACTGAATTTATTTCACTTTCATATTAATGATACATTGTTGTAAAGGTAATAAGAGTCAATATTTTTCAAGTTACTGTGTTCATTTGTTATCTGGTTGTTGGCAAGTACCAGGTTACAGCCTATTTTTTTGGGGTATCCGTAGAAAGGTAGTAATTACAGTACCTACGACAAATTGCTCACTCAAAGGTGAAATGTTCGATTGAACTTAACGTAATCTTGAAAAAAGATGCAGTTATTCCCATTTTAATGCATTACGATAATTTACGACAGCACAAAACAGCCTCCTACCCCTACATTCCGGAAAAATACATATATTATGTCGATACCTACAATTTCATAAAAGATAGTCTCAAGGACAAAATATTTGTAGATGGATTAGATTTTTTTTCAGTAGATAAATAAATGTAAAATTTGTTTTAAGAAAATTTTAAAAAGAAAATTGGTGGCAAAGGCGTTTCTAAAAAGTTTGAGTCCACCATTTTATAGAAGTATACAATTGTTTCAAAATTGCAAATATTTATATCTGTAGGGTGGTACATCAGTGGTCAAACCACAATTGCTCTGTAATTTTTCGAGATACGAAAATACATATATTTTTTAATGTTATAAGTTGTTTTATATTCGGTTGCAGCATTGGCAAATTATATGCAGGGTGTCTCAATATTCCCCCTACATCGATTTACCACAGATTCTTGGGATCAAAATAGAACTTTTTATTAAACCTCTGTTCAAAGTTACTTCTCTCAGCCGCTAGAGAGCGTCAAACTGGGTATTTTTTTTCCAAATAACTCTAAAACCCTTTGTTGGATTTGAATGAAATTTGGTTTTGTTAGTATAGTCTTTCAATGTCAATTGAAGAATCAACAGGATGACAGTGTGTACCAGGTTCAGTCGCTGACGCAGCAACTCAGCATTGAAATATTTGAAAAAACGTGTTTCCATATTTATTTAGCCATACCCATATACAGGTCTGGTCGAACTAAACGTAGAGGTGGTAGAAATGTATACGCCCAGTTGAGGAATGCGAGCGCGGGCAAACGAAATACAAATTTAGTTGCATTGGGCTACTATGCAATAAATCTCATCCGTTGACAAGTGGTCGACAAATTGCCCAGCAGTGCAGTGCAGCAATGCGGAATTTGGTGTGATTCAGGTAATTTTAATTAATTATAGGCACCTTCTATCAATCATTCATATTAATAATCATATTCATATTAATCATTCTATTAATCATTAATATTACAAATGCGAAAGGGAAATAATATTATTACAACATGGCATTTTGGAGACCTTTTGAAACGGAACAAAACGAAATTTACCATCAATATAATAAAATTGTTTGAGGACATAAATAATTAAAATATGTTGTTGACCAAATCAACATATAATAGAAATTTTCTGCATATTATATAGAAATTATTATAATTGTTTACCTTTACCAGAAAACATTTTTAGGGACGCCTATGAAACTCATTAAATTTTATTGCCAGACGTTTTTTTACATGTTCAACTGACTTCGGAAAGACTATACATGTGTGTAGTTATCACTTTCTGACATAGTAACCGAAATTTAAACTGATCCTTCAACTTCAAGTTCTTATTTTATTAAACTATAGAGCCTTCGTAAATATTTACAGGTCACGTGATTCGTTGACAATGATTCGTTCACAATGAACAATGACAAACCGTTTCGAGATAATGCGATCACTGATTAGTTGAATAGTATCTCGTAAAAAATTACACCAATCACAAACGGTGAAACAAAATGTGTTTTAATGTTTGATCTTTAAATTTAATTGTCAACATGCCAAACAAAATTAATGGTCACGTGGCTCGTAATCATTTATGAAAACTATGTATAAAGGCTTTTTTCAAGTACCTTATCTCTTAAAAATTTTTCGTATTCTAACGGTTCTTTCATAAATAATTATTTTATTAGTAATCACCAATAAATTTTCGATACAAATCTGATTAAATGTCATCATAAATTTTGATTTACTGGATAATGAAAAGGAAAACAATGTTTAATAGAGTTCAATAGCTTATCAATTCATTCATGAAAATTATTGGACATGAGCCCTATTTTCAGCAGCACATAACTTAATAAAAGATAATAATTATAAAATATTGTACTTATTCAAGATTTTATGAATTCTGTGGATTGTGACTATCAAATTTTAAATTTCTGTTATTAATCTTATTTAAGGAGCATACAAAATAAGTGTGATATTGTGCTTTTTTTGACTAAATCATGTGTTAACAATGGTGACCTTTTCCAATCAATTTCGTGGAAGAATATAGCTATGTTCCTGAATCCAACTAAATGCTGTTTTCGGTTTTATTGTGAAATAAATAAAAATTCTTAATATAAACTCAAGAACTACATTTAGACGAATTTTTCCAATACCCTGTAGAAGACTCCTTAAACTTTGAGCATGTTTCTAAATTGTGAAAATATACTTAATGCTAATGTTAATTCCTTGGTAATTCCAGATTTTCCAGAGCAGTCGTATGGACACCACGCTTTAGTACTGAACATGTATTTGTATAAAAAAATAATCATCGAAATATTACGATGTAAAATTTGACAGGAGTGTTTCGGATCAAACCTGAATACCTTTCGTTAATAGACATACAATATCAAACGAAAAAAGTACCTCAAATTTAAGTGTAATAGACTGTTAAAAATTATTTTATTAGAAATTTGCATACATAGAATTATATTTGACATAACAGATTGAGTAGCCTTTCTGCGAACACGGCCAATATATATTCGACCAGAACCAGGTTATAACTTTTATTTGACCTCATTTAATGATGCAAAATGATAAATTTGGTCAGCAAGAATTAGGTCTCTAGATCTAAATCTATCCATTAGGATAAACATCATTTAGGCAGCCTTTTATGTGTCCATTATGAGGAGTTTACTAACACATTAAATTAGATTTTTAATAAATTATATGAATTGTAAAGGCATTTGGATCATTTAAAAAATGTAGAATCGTATAACAAAGTTAATCAATTTCAGCCAAAGCAGGATGTGTTAATTTATCAAAATCTGCTTGAGAGGAAAGGCGGCTTTTAAATAAATTTAGAAAGCATATGTCAAATGAAATGCGAAATGACGGAGAAATATTTAATTATGTTTTAAATATGGCAAATNATAGTCTCAAGGACAAAATATTTGTAGATGGATTAGATTTTTTTTTTCAGTAGATAAATAAATGTAAAATTTGTTTTAAGAAAATTTTAAAAAGAAAATTGCGAAATTATCACATCTATAATTAATTAAAAAAAATTGGTGGCAAAGGCGTTTCTAAAAAGTTTGAGTCCACCATTTTATAGAAGTATACAATTGTTTCAAAATTGCAAATATTTATATCTGTAGGGTGGTACATCAGTACACAATTGCTCTGTAATTTTTCGAGATACGAAAATACATATATTTTTTAATTTGACGTGAAATTCTGTCTAATGTTATAAGTTGTTTTATATTCGGTTGCAGCTTTGGCAAATTATATGCAGGGTGTCTCAATATTCCCTCTACATAGATTTACCATAAATTCTTGGGGTCAAAATAGAACTTTTTATTAAATCTCTGTTCAAAGTTACTTCTGTCAGCCGCTAGAGAGCGTCAAACTGGGTATTTTTTTCCAAATAACTCTAGAACGCTTTGTTGGATCTGAATGAAATTTGGTTTTGATAGTATAGTCTTTCCGATAACAACTGAAGAATCAGTATGTATGTATGTACCAGGTCCGGTCGCATACGCAGCAACTCGGCATTGAAATATTTGAAAAACTTGTTCCCATATTTATTTAGCCATACCCATATACAGGTCTGGTGGAACTAAACGTGGAGGTGGTAGAAATGTATACGCCCAGTTGAGGAATGCGAGCGCGGGCAAATGAAATACAAATTCAGTTGCATTGGGCTACTATGCAATAAATCTCAGCCGCTGACAAGTGGTCGAGAAATTGCCCAGCAGTGCAGTGCAGCAATGCGGAATTTGGTGTGATTCAGGTAATTTTAATTGATTATAGGCACCTTCTATTAATCATTGATATTACAATTGCGAAAGGGAGAAATAATATTACAACATGGCATTTTGGAGACCTTTTGAAACGGAACAAAACGAAATTTACTATTAAAATTGTTTGAGGACGTAAATAATTAAAATATGTTGTTGGCCAAATCAACATATAATAGGAATTTTCTGCACATTATATACAAATTATTATAATTTTTTACCTTTATCAGAAAAGTTTTTTAGGGATGCTTATGAAACTCATTAAATTTTATTGCCAGACGTTTTTTTACATGTTCAACTGACTTCGGAAAGACTATACATGTGTGTAGTTATCACTTTCTGACATTGTAACCGAAATTTAAGCTGATCTTACAACTTCAGTTCTTATTTTATTAAACTATAGAGCCTTCGTAAATGTTTACAGGTCACGTGATTCGTTGACAATGATTCGTTCACAATGAACAATGACAAACCGTTTAGAGATAATGCGATCGCTGATTGGTTGAATATTATCTCGTGAAAAATTATACCAATCACAAACGGTGAAACAAAATATTGTGTTTTAATGTAATCTTGATCTTTAAATTTAATTGCCAACATGCCAAACAAAATTAATGGTCACGTGGCTCGTAATCATTTATGAAAACTATGTATAAAGGCTTTTTTCAAGTACCTTATCTCTTAAAAATTTTTCGTATTCTAACGGTTCTTTCATAAATAATTATTTTATTAGTAATCACCAATAAATTTTCGATACAAATCTGATTAAATGTCATCATAAATTTTGATTTACTGGATAATGAAAAGGAAAACAATGTTTAATAGAGTTCAATAGCTTATCAATTCATTCATGAAAATTATTGGACATGAGCCCTATTTTCAGCAGCACATAACTTAATAAAAGATAATAATTATAAAATATTGTACTTATTCAAGATTTTATGAATTCTGTGGATTGTGACTATCAAATTTTAAATTTCTGTTATTAATCTTATTTAAGGAGCATACAAAATAAGTGTGATATTGTGCTTTTTTTGACTAAATCATGTGTTAACAATGGTGACCTTTTCCAATCAATTTCGTGGAAGAATATAGCTATGTTCCTGAATCCAACTAAATGCTGTTTTCGGTTTTATTGTGAAATAAATAAAAATTCTTAATATAAACTCAAGAACTACATTTAGACGAATTTTTCCAATACCCTGTAGAAGACTCCTTAAACTTTGAGCATGTTTCTAAATTGTGAAAATATACTTAATGCTAATGTTAATTCCTTGGTAATTCCAGATTTTCCAGAGCAGTCGTATGGACACCACGCTTTAGTACTGAACATGTATTTGTATAAAAAAATAATCATCGAAATATTACGATGTAAAATTTGACAGGAGTGTTTCGGATCAAACCTGAATACCTTTCGTTAATAGACATACAATATCAAACGAAAAAAGTACCTCAAATTTAAGTGTAATAGACTGTTAAAAATTATTTTATTAGAAATTTGCATACATAGAATTATATTTGACATAACAGATTGAGTAGCCTTTCTGCGAACACGGCCAATATATATTCGACCAGAACCAGGTTATAACTTTTATTTGACCTCATTTAATGATGCAAAATGATAAATTTGGTCAGCAAGAATTAGGTCTCTAGATCTAAATCTATCCATTAGGATAAACATCATTTAGGCAGCCTTTTATGTGTCCATTATGAGGAGTTTACTAACACATTAAATTAGATTTTTAATAAATTATATGAATTGTAAAGGCATTTGGATCATTTAAAAAATGTAGAATCGTATAACAAAGTTAATCAATTTCAGCCAAAGCAGGATGTGTTAATTTATCAAAATCTGCTTGAGAGGAAAGGCGGCTTTTAAATAAATTTAGAAAGCATATGTCAAATGAAATGCGAAATGACGGAGAAATATTTAATTATGTTTTAAATATGGCAAATACATGAATGATAAAAACGAAAGTTTTAAAGGTTAGAGATTCTAAGCAAATAAGTACCATGTTTCTCTATTAATATTGCATTAGTAAAATACGCCTTGGAAGAGTGTAAAATATTTTTTTATGTTCAAATAGAAGTCAGACATTAAATTTCGAGATAGAAAACATCTCGATAATTTATCTGCTAGATAATCAACATGTTGATCCCAACATAAAGTGGGGTCCATAACAACACCGAAGAATTTTAAACTTCGTCACTGTATTTTGTTCAAAAAATAACATGATGCATTTTTACATATAACTTGTTCGTAGCTAACTAATTCGAAGACCTGATGCGCATATCCCATTTTAGTTTATCCAGTTATTATTACTTATATTTAATACTGTTGTGTCAGCTGCAAACAGCGCTATTGATAATATTTGGAAAGTCATTCCCGTAAATTAGAAACAATAATGGCCGTAAAACTGATCCCTGTGGGACTTTGAGTGGTGTCGTTGGAGTACTATTATGTATTGTAATTTGTTCCTCTTCTCTTATACAGGGCTGGAAAATCCACATGGTCCATCTGCCTTTACAAAATAAAGTAAAGAAATCCGTGCGATAGACAAGGATGGCTATAGCGAAGACGTTTCATAATCTGAATAGTCATCGCCCGTTTCGTGTTAGAAGTAACATGTAACCATCCTTGTCTATCGCACGGATTTCTATGACTTACTTTATCGCTCTCACGTAACGGCCGATGTACCATGGGGACTTTTCGAACCTGTATATGAATGCAAAACTTTTTCCGCTGCAGGCTGGATGCCGTATAGATACAGCTTTTGAATAAGAACATTATGTTGCACGCAATCAAAGGCTTTCGACAGACTGCAGAAAGTATACTTCCAGCTAAATTTAACATCTCAAATGATTGCAGTCTTTAGATCACAGCATCAATCGCATCGGTTGAAGATTTAACAGCGTTAAGTCGCAAAAAAATATTTTCTTCAGAGAAATTAATAATGACTCATATATAAACTTTTATATTACTACTTCCGGAATAAAACAGGTTAAAAACCTCACCCGCTATATGACAGAACGAGAGTTATTGCCGTCTTTTTAAGGAACTACTATCGATGTTTTAAATCATTCTGAACAACTATATTTATTTATACTAACTGTAAGATTTGAATAAAAGTTAATAACACCTTGCATATATTTTATGTTAATATTTATGCAATATACAGGGTGATTCACAAACGGTGACCAAAAATGAATCCTCGTATTTTTTGGCTTTCGTATTTTTGGTCTTTCGTATAAAGTTTTTATCTATCTATCTTCGTTAAAAAGATACAGGGTGTTAAACTTAAAAATATATTTTTAAATTTTTTAAATAATTATTTAAAAACTAGCAAGTGTAATAATTTGAAATTGGGCACATGTGTTTATGTAAACATTGTCCAAAATCTGAAACCTTTTTTAAAAGAGGCCTGATTTTCGAGTAAAACTTAAAAAAACGAACTGAAANAGTTATCTCAGAAAGTTTTAAAGCTATCTGAATTCTGAAAGAACCAGGTAAAAGGTGATAAAAATCTGCACACTGAAAATTTTTTTCAGAAAAACAAGAAACACAGATCTCATAAAATTTAAAGTAGATTAACATCCCAAAGTTAAAAAAATGAAGAGGTCCATTTTTTTGCTCGTTGAATCCATACCAATTAATATTTTTAAATTTTTCAAAAATGTGCCTTTTTGGCTTACCGCGGACTATGCTTATTATAGTAAATAGCAAATACGGGAACGTAAATGTAAACGAGAAACGAGTTATAGAAGAAGATAAAATAGAAGTTGTTTAACGGTTTTTTGATATATTTCGAAAAGTAACAAAACAATTGATACAAAAAAAATCAGTAAATAGATCTTTAAAGAACCTACAACTTTCTCATTTAAAATGTTTTTGATCGAAGCTATAGTTTTTAGTCACTTTAGAAAAACTATTTTTTGCAACTTTGTGCGAATTTTTTTAGCCATGTTCGCCATTTTGGATCGAGTTTAAAGAAGAAGAAACTCAATTTAAAATTTAATTTCCTATACGGTCATTTTTTTTCCAGGTAATAATTTCTGTAATCATTTCTCTGTAATGCTTGGCCTAAAATAAACATCTACCTATTTTTTAGAGTCTTCCAGATGCCGAAGAAATAAACGAGCTAATCTTAAAAGAAGATGTAAAGCTGATCCTCCACTGCACTAAATCAACTGCTTTACTGTTAACTTCCTGGCTGGGGAAAAGTTGTATATTGTCGATAATTCTCCAAGAAGGAACACCAGTGAACAGCACAGACATTTTTGGAAGGTATAAATATGATAACTCATTATGTTCCCTTCCTTCAGAATTATTATTATAACACGTTTCATCCAATTTGTTTTTTTCAGAACCGGAGTGCATCTAGCCGCATACGCAGGGAAGTACGACTGTGTAAAATTGTTGCTAGAGCACGGGGCTAAAGTAAATCAAAGAGATGACAGGAATCAAGTAGCGCCTCTGCACTGTGCCGCTTCCATGGCACACCTGTCGTGCCTAAAACTTTTAATAAAATATGGGGCGGACGTAAACGCTGGTCTAGATCAAAGAAGTCCACTACACTACGCCGTTCAAAGTTCAGCAGTCGACTGTGTAAAGGAATTACTGGAGAATAATGCTACGCCAAACACCCCTCAGGTATACCTTTTTTGAATGTGCAATGTCTCCCCTTCATAACAGAATGAATTTTAACAAAAATTAGTATCAGATGAGCGATATACGTACTTAGGGTTAGTATTAAAATCAGAAAGTCAAATTGTTAGAATATTAATTCTTCTGAATTATTCTTAGCTTAAGTTCTTTTCTAATATTTGCGGGTGTTGAACAAATGAGTTATTTTGGAAACGCAGAAAAAAGTCTAATGAATTTAGGTCAGGCGACCTAAGTGTCCATAAGACAGGTCCGTCTCAACCTACGATCGATGTCTAATATGAGGTGATGCCCAATTGTGAATGTAGCTTATTTTGAACCTTTGTCTAGTAATTGTTTATTTTTAACTTTTGACTCGTTTCTCTCAAGCTTTTTGGGATTGGTAAATTTAGATAAAGCAAATTCATAAAATATACATGGTGATCCACTAAGGTCCGATAGGTACGATATTAGAGAAAGTATAGGCCCTAGAGCTTCGGGAAAAAAAATTGATTAATAAAATCGACCAAGAGAAATCGCTGGAAATATTTTTCAAGTTCATAGCTCGGCCACCTTTGCTCAATTTATTTATCATTATTTATTTTTTGCTCACTAATTTGCGAATAACATAACAACAAAAAAAGATGTCGAACCCTTTCTGGCGTCAAAATGTAGCTATTTTCGTGCTCTTCAAACTAACGTATAAAAAGTTTTATCCTGCTATTTCAGTTTTTTAAGAAAACGTGGAACAACCTAAACTTGAATAAAAAGCGCCAACAACACTTTCGTCAGAAATTTCAAACTTATAGTTACTATATTCATCAATTTTTTGTGTTGAATTCATTTATGTGAAGAAAACTATAGCACTGCATTTAAAATTTTTGTGAAAAATCCATAAAACGGGATTATTTTGAAATAACGCCATCTATAGGTTTCCATATTGAGGTAAATGACATTACGCATTCACCACGAGATAAAGCATGAAAAGACCTTTCCAATAATGATAACACTATGGGCTTTTGATGAGCCAATCCTTAAAAAAATGCATTTTTCTGATCAAACATTAGGGACTTCCCCTACCCTTTTTGTTGAGAGATAGAACAAAATGTCAATAACAAAAGTTATGCGCAATATAGCCTATACTTTTCGTAATATCGCATCTCGCCGACTTTAGTGGGACACCCTGTATATAAAAAAAATTAACTNTACATATAAAAATTATGCCATTCGATAGAGGGCAAAGTCAAATAAGACTGAAATTACAAAAAAACGGATTTCCAAAATTTCGGTTTTTTTTCAAATATTACGAAAACTAATCATGTTAGCCTTGATTTTTTAGCGGTATAATGTTGGTCCCCTGATTACGCAACTTTGTCCCTATTTAAGCTACTTCGTACCTCTTATCGTTTTCGAGATCCCTGCAGTGAGAAGCGAATTTGTAACAGCCTGTATGGTCAATTTATTTACATTGTGTGTGTGTAAGATTCATTACAAATCGTACAAAATGTGTGTGAATTCCACAATTTTTATACAAAATAATTAGATACAGACTTACCTAATACTTATAAGAATAGTATACAGGGTGATTCACAAACAAATTTGGCTTGCTAGATTTGAACGAACAAACAAACATACCTACATATGAAGTTAAACAAAAGCTTTTAAAACCCCAAAGTTTTGTTTATACAGGGTGATTCACAAATGGTGACCAAAAATGAAACCTCGTATTCTTTGGTGAATTTCCTTTAAAGTTTTTATCTAGGACGCTTTGTTAAAATGATACAGGGTGTTAAACTTGAAAAAATAGTTTAAACTTTTTTAAATAATTTAAAAACTAGTAGGCAAGTGTAATAATTTGAAATTGGGCACATGTGTTTATGTAAACATTGTCCAAAATCTGAAACCTTTTTTAAAAGAGGCCTGATTTTCGAGTAAAACTTAAAAAAACGAACTGAAAGCACTTCTACTTAAATACATGACAAACACCATTAGGTTATTTATTCGAATAAAAAAGTTAATACCATTAGTCATCATTTTAATGATTTTATTTGAGTAAATGCTCAAAAATACATCTTTTTAGTAACGAAAATATAACTTATTCGAAATTTATGGTTGCTTGAATCTGATGAAAAGCATTATTTATTCTTTCTTCTAACTGCTCAGCATATTGCTATAGCAGCCTACTATGTAATTTTAAGCCGCATTTTATTCGAATATAGAAGTGTGCTTTCAGTTCGTTTTTTAAGTTTTACTCGAAAATCAGGTACTTTTAGCTCTTTTAGATAATTAAAAGATGAATCCGAAAATATCATGATTGTTACCGTAAAGCAGTAGCGTACTATTTTATTTAGAAAAACATGCCACCGGTACCCTGTATCTCCGCCACGTCTACATAAATACTTGTGCCCAATTTCGAATTATTTCACTTACTAGTTTTTAAATTATTTGAAAAAATTAAAAATATTTTACAACCTGTATCTTTGTAACGAAGCGTCTTAGAAAAAACTTTGTACAAAAGACTCCCCTTAAAATTCATCAAAGAATACGAGGTTTCATTTTTGGTCACCGTTTGTGAATCACCCCGTAGATATCTTCTCTAGCTTTGTTTTTCATAGTAAGTATTTGAAATATCATAACATTTCAACAGATAAAGATAAATTTCTTCAAAAAATTTAAATGTATTGTTGGACTATTTCCTTGACAATAATATTGTGATTTTCCAGTAGTAATAAGAAATTATTCAAAATAAAACTAAAAATGGTAAGTCTAAATATAATTAATACAAAAAAGACATGGCATTATTAAATAATGTTCTCGTTGAAAGAAATATCTTGTATTCTTGCTGTTCTATTATCCTAACAAAGACTAATCACGTAGAAGTAGCTATTAAAAAAAGATCTTTTTGTATATTTAAGCCAGGACTATTTCATTAGGTAGCTTTCTTTCATAAGGAATTAATAAAGAACTCTTTGTAGTTGCGGCTTTTTTCCGTGTCAAGTCTTTGTCAAGGGTGATGACAACAACAAGAATACAAGATATTTCTTTGAATGATTACGTTATTTAACAATTTCAAACAGGCACGTGTTTTTGTAATCATTACATTTAGGCATATCCTTTCAACTGTCGAGTAAGTTAAATCATATATGTTTTAAGACAGATATAGATTTAACTGAGAGATGCATTTATCAGAAGGTGAAGAGACAGGCCCTTGGTATTATTTTGAATAATTATTTACAACTAGCTGTTTACTAGGTATTTGCTGCTAATAATTCATACAGTAGTTATTTCCTGCAATATCAACACCTTTTGTAGGATCATATTCAATGCAAAGTAATAAATCATTGCCTGTCAAGGGATCCAGTGCAGTACGGTTTTAAGGGGTTTAGAAATTGAATAATTTCTTTATGCATTATGAAGGGATGAAGGGATCAGTTCACGTCTGGCACCCTATTCCTGCAAAAACCGCTTTACTCTCATAAACTATTTATTTTAAATGTAATTTATTATAAATACAATTTGTTTTTTAAATTCCACATATGTACTACATTTCACGCGTCACTATTGTTTACTTGTTTTTTGGAGGCTGTTATCTGATTTACGACCAAGCTCGCCAGGTTAGTATTTGACGTATAACCGACCACTTCGTACACTCGATCCACCTGGGCGACTACAGCTACTACCAGAACACAGTGAGGTATTTCAGATTTTACATTTAATTTCATTTTAAATTTGAAATGGTTCATCTTAAGCCTACTAAAAATGATTTCCCTTTGATAAAAGCCCGACAATTTTTTGTTTTACTTTGTATCGAATACGATCTCACTATGTATAGCAATTTTGTCTATGGTTAGATATTTTTTGCATACTTAGACTATAGATCATTTGATAAGATTTCTTAGAAAAAAATTCGAATTAGTTTCAATTAGAATTCAATTCAGTTTAAAATAGAGAAAAAAAATAAGAACTTGTTCATGGTTACCTTTGGCTTTTGGGTTCGTTATAGTTGGAATAAAGTGTAGAAGGTTTAAAGGAGAAACTGTAATCTTATATACTGGTTGTTTGTTTCTTCCTTACATTAATGAAACTGTATGTATTTAATGACCTGTTAAAGTGTTTTGTATTGGATTTGTTTAATGTAATTTTCTAAATGACAGAAACATTTTTCGCACATTATTTTTTTTTTTGAAAGATATTAGTAAATCATCACTTTCGATCAAATAATCTGAAAGGATTTATGGCGATCCTAAATTCCAAATTATCGATACTTTAGGATGTTTTTACTGCGTTGTAAGTGTTGTTACTGAGAACACGCAGACACTGTTATAAATTTAGTAAATTCGGTGTAATATACACAAATAACGCAAATGCAAAGTTTATTTTACATTCTAAAAGCGGATTAAAGTTTGTTCTCCGAGTTATTCCAGTGGACATTGGATGCGAATGAATACACGCCTTTTTTCGCTTAATTTGATTAAAATTGATGTTCGTAATTGAAATTGCCGAAGTTTTGTGTAGTACGTGTAAAACTGTCAACACGTCAACGTAAAAACAACTCCTGTTTATAAGTGGTATAAGTTCATCTACCCTTGGTTCGTAAAAAACATTGGGTAAGTAAGCAATTAATATTCACATTATTAACTTCGCTTGAAAGTGCATCAATATTGAGAAATTATGTCGTTCAAAGGTATCTAATAATGAATAATTGCACATATTCCTTGCAAGATTTGAGATACCTATAAAATTTCTTTACCATTTCATTTTTGGTACATTTTTGTTTGGAAATCATAATTGAAATCACTCAACTTGAAGCAGCTGAATATGAACAGAGATTAGATAAGAAAGGACTCAACAATCTTGTAAATTCTTGCCACAGTCCGATGTACTTATAGAAGCCCAAAATTTGCAGGAAATGCTTGCAAAACATTGCGCTAAGTCACGCTGAAGAATTCAGGAAAAGTTATATGAACCTTGATATACGTATTATTATTATATTAAAATATTATTTAGTGAGTTATTGTTTCTCAGCTTGTTACATTGTTTTTCCTTCAAATGTATTGTTAAAGTTGATTAGTAAATAACTAAAACATTGAATTTCTATTTTTGTTTTCTACTTCCCTTAAGAATGTGCATATGAAAGGATATTAATTTTTTACTCGAAAACGAAGCAAGATATCAAAAAAAGTAAAGAGACAAAAAAGTTGTATTTTTAATCGCATAATTAGAAAAACATATGACACCTAAGAAAAAGCAGTGACGTCTCATGTTTACATATTAATATCAACAGGAGTGAGTCCCCGGACGCCGCTAGAATAGATAAAATAAATCAAATTACGTCAGAAGACGTCTACCGTATTTATAAACAAACATACCAAATTTCAAAAAATCGGAATTAGGGTTCTCCAGATATTAGTAAAAACCTTGTACTTTCTCTAAATTTCAACACCCTATATCTCCGAAACGAAGCATTTTCGGACATAGGTTTATAGGAACTTTCTTTATTCTTTCTTTATTTGGTGAAAGAAACTCCCGCTGAATTTTTTCGCAATATTAATGGGACACCCTGTATGCCTGGGAAAAATTGGAATTGCGTCGCTTTTAATGTTGACAAAACAAATTGCTTTTTGTTTATTTATTGTTGCCCTGAATTGAACATAAACACAGACTAGACATGAAAGGGCCCAATAATTTTGTAAATTCTTGCCACTATGCCTGATGTAAACATAATAGTGTATAAAAATATACCTGTACTAACGCCAGATACCGGTCAGTAAAGTTAAAATTGAAATTATAATCCGGACCGAAAGAGCTTTAGAAAAACAGCTGGGAAATCACCATTTTGCGACTTTTTGTTTCGGCAAGCTGAATTTATCCATATAGATGCTAAATATTATGTACAATAACATATTAGTTTCCACAGTCATAAAAATAGGGGGAAGATTGATATATTTTTTACATAAATCCACGTTTTTCACTTATAACTTTTTTCCGTTCATTTCCACGAGAAAACAGTAAAGTACTTTTTTTTCGTCTTCAAAAGACGTACAAAATTAGCACTTAGACTTTTAGTTTGAATTAGCTTAATAACTTTTAAAGTAAATAGTTTTATATTAATTTAGTCGAAACCGTAAAGATAACTACTTTTTATAGAAATTATTCACTTTTATAAAAAGTGCCTTGAATACGAAACATCCAACTACTACTCCAAACAACATTTTGACATTAAATTATGTTTTTTAGGGTTGTTATGCCGTGGACTATGGGCCTGGTCGCCGTCAGCAGAGCCTTAGCTAGAAATCTTTGACATGCCCTTATCGTTCTCGGGCTATGCTCTGTGGAGGCGGGCCTGCTATCAGAAACCCTAGGCCTGCCTTGATGTTCATTTCGGTTCTTACTGTTAGTTCTAAGGCCACTACGGATGCAACCGAATACATATTTGAATTTTCACAAAAAAGTTCACTAACAATTTTTGTATTTAAAAAATCTAACCTTTTTTATTTTCAGTTAAAAAAAATTAAAACCATAATACAAATTTTTAATATTTGGCAATTTCAAAACAAGAAAAGGTGGGACAAATTTCGCTTCAGCATATCTAACTTGTTCAGATTTGACTGACTTTGTATCTCTTAAGATAACCAGGATCATGATGCGGCTCGAAAAACGGGCATCCGATATAATGTCTCAAATTCAATATATCTGCAACTAGACAAATTTCATTTGAGCCCTGTCTGCGTATATCAAAGCTCACTTGATGTAAAATTGCCGAGTATGTCGATCATTATAAGTGATAGAAAGATGCTTCAAGTAGAATGTATTCATTTGAAGAACTGTACGGCACTTTTAACAATTCGGTAATAAAACTTTAAAGTTAAAAGTATAGTCTTTCCGAAGTCAGTTGAACATGCAAAAAAACGTCTGGTAATAAAATTTCATGAGTTTTATAGGCGTCTCTAAAAAAATTTTCTGCTAAAGGTAAAAAATTGTAATAATTTGTATATATGTGTAAGAAATTTCTAAGATATGTTCATTTGGCCAACAACATATTTTAATTATTTATGTCCTCAAACAATTTTATTATATTGGTGGTAAATTTCGTTTTGTTCCGTTTCAAAAGGTCTCCAAAATGCCATGTTGTGATAATATTAGTAAACAAAATATCCCTCTTATTTTTCCCTTTCGCAATTGTAATATGAATGATTGATAGAAGGTGCCTATAATAAATTAAAATTACCTGAATCACACCAAATTCCGCATTGCTGCACTGCACTGCTGGGCAATTTATCATCTTGTGTGATTTATTGCCCAGTAGCCCAATGCAACTGTGATCGTTTTCCTTTGCCCGCGCTCGCATTCTTCAACTGAGCGTATACATTTCTATCACCTCAGCGTTTAGTTCGACCAGACCTGTATATGGGTATGGGTAAATAAATATGGGAACAAGTTTTTCAAATATTTCAATGCCGAGTTGCTGCGTCAGTGACCTAACCTGGTACATTCTATCAATCTGTTGGTTCTTCAATTGATATCGAAAATACTATACTTTCAGTTGAAGAAGCACAAAAGAATTCATTGAAATACGTATGCAGTACTATAAAAATACTCATAATAGTCCTATTTTTCGATAAAAATACCTAACAATTTTTCCAGATCATCTCCATATGTGATTTATCAATGTTAATTACAATGGATAAACCGCCAAAAGTCCCAGTCGCCTTGCCTGAGGAACCGGTACTGAGATGGGCAGATGACACCGAGTTGAACATGGAAGAAACAGTTAGCATATCCAGTGAGGAAGAAACTGGATCAGAATATGACAGCGAGCAGAGGGCGCGGGCGAAACCGGCTCAAGAGATTTGGAACTTGGATTGCCTCTGGAAAGAATTAATGGTAATTAACGACGACCTAACGAATTAACGATTACCTTCAAAATTAAAGTCCTGGAAAAAGTTTTTCCGCAAAGGTCGAAAAATATTTGACTTATTTGTGACAGTGTCTCAAAAAGGAATAATTTTCTTGTAAATTTACCAGCAATATCTTACCTATGGTCCAGTGACAAAATAGTAAACCATGACTAATTTCATGTAGATCCTTGCGCCGCGACGGACAAGCCGTGTGTGAAATGCAGTCCATGGGCGAATCATTTTAGTGGGTTCCAAAATTGTTAGGCAAATATAGAACAGATAGATATGTCGATTTTGGTAAAAATTAGATTTGTCATGGTAGTTTCCATATTAAGGATTTAACGAGCAAAAAATCGACCTCGATTTTTTTTTAAACTTTGGAATGTTAATCTACTTTGAATTTTATGAGACCTCGTTTTCTGTTTTTCCGAAAAATTTTTGAAGCTCTCTGGCGCCATGTCAATGTTTACATAGTGACAGTGTTATTCCGAAAATGAAAATGCAAATTTTTTTTCAAATGGCCGTCATTTTAACCTAAATCGTCCTGTCGAACGGCTTTTTTTCAAAATGTGCAGAATTTCATCAGTTTTTACATGATTTCTTTCAGAATTCAAATTGCTTTAAAACTTTCTGAGATAAATGAGATATACGGAATTTTTTTTTAATTGATTTCCTCAAAAACCCCACCTTGTATTTTCACCAAATTTGGTTTTTCAAGGCCAAATACGCTACCATTTAGCTACAATATGCTAACTTGTTCCGTTAGGGAGATAAGTTTCGCAAATACAATATTTCTACACGTGTATGCCTCATATACGTTATGTATAAGCTCGTATCATATTTTAACATGGAAAATCATTTGTCAACGTAAAAAGAGTAAAAGAATAAGTATAAACCAACATTCAACATAAGTACAAGTGAAATAAAGTATATTTTGTTATTCGATATTAATGAGTTTTAACACTGAACCACTCATGTTTGTTTATTTTTCTCATTTAACTTTCTACATTTACATTTTCCTTCAGCATCAATCACTCGGATATCTCGCTCCACGAATACCGTAAATTGATTGAACTTCTTCCCATTTCTCGGTCATTTGAGTTCGAAATTTTTACAGTTCTTCACTTTTCAAAAGTATTATTCTTATATGTATGTACATATGTAAGTAAGTACCTAAGTAAGTTCGTATTTACATGAAAGTAAATATCTCCCGCATGTCTAGAACAGAGCAAGTTGGCAAATTATATCGTCGCTAACCAAATTGAAAATAAAAGAGAAAATCAAATTTGAAAAGAAAATTACTTTTTTTCGTTTTTATAATTTATCTCAGAAAGTTTAAAAGCTATTTAAATTCTGAAAAAAAAACAGGTAAAAGCTAATAAAATTCTGCACCGTTTCTTATTTTGCTAGTATACTTACTTACATGTAAGTATCTCCCTTATTTCCCGAGCGGAGCAAGTTGGTATATAGCATAGCCAATCGGCTAAAAATAGCTTATTTGGTCTTCAAAAACATATCCAAATTTGTTGAAAGTAAAAGGTGGCGTTTTTGAGAAAATCAATTTTGAAAAAAATTACTTTTCCGTTTTTCTCATTTATCTCAGAAAGTTTTAAAGCAATTTGAATTCTGAAAAAGAAATATAGGTAAAAGCTGATGAAATTCTGCATATTTTCTTATTTTACTAGTATAGGCACTTACTTAGATGTGAGTGTACTAGTATACTTACTTACTTGAAAGTATTTCCCGTATCTCGCAAACGGAGCAAGTTGGCATATTGCCGTTCGACTAAAAGACAGCTTATTTGGCATTGAAAAACACATCCAAATTTGGTGTAAGTAAAGGTGGGGTTTTTGAGAAAATTAATTCGGAAAAAGTGACTTTCCGTTTATCTCAGAAAGTTTTAAAGCTATCTGAATTCTGAAAGAACCAGGTAAAAGGTGATAAAAATCTGCACACTGAAAATTTTTTTCAGAAAAACAAGAAACACAGATCTCATAAAATTTAAAGTAGATTAACATCCCAAAGTTAAAAAAATGAAGAGGTCCATTTTTTTGCTCGTTGAATCCATACCAATTAATATTTTTAAATTTTTCAAAAATGTGCCTTTTTGGCTTACCGCGGACTATGCTTATTATAGTAAATAGCAAATACGGGAACGTAAATGTAAACGAGAAACGAGTTATAGAAGAAGATAAAATAGAAGTTGTTTAACGGTTTTTTGATATATTTCGAAAAGTAACAAAACAATTGATACAAAAAAAATCAGTAAATAGATCTTTAAAGAACCTACAACTTTCTCATTTAAAATGTTTTTGATCGAAGCTATAGTTTTTAGTCACTTTAGAAAAACTATTTTTTGCAACTTTGTGCGAATTTTTTTAGCCATGTTCGCCATTTTGGATCGAGTTTAAAGAAGAAGAAACTCAATTTAAAATTTAATTTCCTATACGGTCATTTTTTTTCCAGGTAATAATTTCTGTAATCATTTCTCTGTAATGCTTGGCCTAAAATAAACATCTACCTATTTTTTAGAGTCTTCCAGATGCCGAAGAAATAAACGAGCTAATCTTAAAAGAAGATGTAAAGCTGATCCTCCACTGCACTAAATCAACTGCTTTACTGTTAACTTCCTGGCTGGGGAAAAGTTGTATATTGTCGATAATTCTCCAAGAAGGAACACCAGTGAACAGCACAGACATTTTTGGAAGGTACAAATATGATAACTCATTATGTTCCCTTCCTTAAGCATTTTTATTATAACACGTTTCATCCAATTTATTTTTTTTTCAGAACCGGACTGCATCTAGCCGCATACGCAGGGAAGTACGACTGTGTAAAATTGTTGCTAGAGCACGGGGCTAAAGTAAATCAAAGAGATG
This sequence comes from Anoplophora glabripennis, assembly GCF_000390285.2. Classification (NCBI taxonomy): domain Eukaryota; kingdom Metazoa; phylum Arthropoda; class Insecta; order Coleoptera; family Cerambycidae; genus Anoplophora; species Anoplophora glabripennis. The sequence continues at coordinate 405,787 of NW_019416258.1, read as the reverse complement.
ACAGGAATCAAGTAGCGCCTCTGCATTGTGCCGCTTCCATGGCACACCTGTCGTGCCTAAAACTTTTAATAAAATATGGGGCGGACGTAAACGCTGGGCTTGATCAAAGAAGTCCACTACACTACGCCGTTCAAAGTTCAGCAGTCGACTGTGTAAAGGAATTACTGGAGAATAATGCTACGCCAAACACCCCTCAGGTATACCTTTTTTGAATGTGCAATGTCTCCCCTTCATAACAGAATGAATTTTAACAAAAATTAGTATCAGATGAGCGATATACGTACTTAGGGTTAGTATTAAAATCAGAAAGTCAAATTGTTAGAATATTAATTCTTCTGAATTATTCTTAGCTTAAGTTCTTTTCTAATATTTGCGGATGTTGAATAAATGAGTTATTTTGGATGACACGCAGAATAAAGTCTAATGGATTTAGGTCAGGCGACCTAAATGTCCATAAAACAGGTTTGTCTCGACCTACGATCGATCACTAAAAGTCTTTGATAAGTACTGACTTACTAATTGTCTAACATGAGGTGATGTCCAATTGTGAATGTAGCTCATTTTGAACCTTTGTCTAGTAATTGTTTATTTTTAACTTTTGACTCGTTTCTCTTAAGCTTTTTGGGCTTGGTAAATTTAGATAAAGCAAATTCATAAAATATACATGGTGATCCACTAAGGTCCGAGAGGTACGATATTAGAGAAAGTATAGGCCCTAGAGCTTCGGGAAAAAAAATTGATTAATAAAATCGACCAAGAGAAATCGCTGGAAATATTTTTCAAGTTCATAGCTCGGCCATCTTTGCTCAATTCATTTATCATTATTTATTTTTTGCCCACTAATTTGCGAATAACATAACAACAAAAATAGATGTCGAACCCTTTCTGCCGTCAAAATGTAGCTATTTTCGTGCTCTTCAAACTAACGTATAAAAAGTTTTATCCTTATATTTCAGTTTTTTAAGAAAACGTGGAACAACCTAAACTTGGATAAAAAGCGCCAATAAATAAACAACACTTTTGTTAGAAATTTCAAACTTATAGGTACTATATTCATCAATTTTTTTGTGCTGAATTCATTTATGTAAAAAAAACCTATAGCATTGCATTTAAAATTTTTGAGAAAAATCCATATTACGGGATTCTTTTGAAATAACGCCATCTATAGGTTTCCATATTGAGGAAAATGACATTACGCATTCACCACGAGATAAAGCATGAAAAGACCTTTCCAATAAGGTATAACACTATGGGCTTTTGATGAGCCAATCCTTAAAAAAATGCATTTCTGATCAAACATTAGGGGCTTCCCCCACCCTTTCTGTCGAGAGATACAACAAAATGTTAATAACAAAAGTTATGCACAATGAATCCGGCTATTCATATTTGTACTGTTTAATATACCTGAATAGGAAACATTTCTGATAAAAATTTAACTCTGTTTTAGTGTGTAGATTGCGCCCTCTAGTGTCCGGCCCACGAACTTGAAAACTATTTCCAGCGATTTCTCTTGGTTGATGTATTAATCAATATTTTTTCCTGAAGTTCTAGGGCCTATACTTTTCGTAATATCGCATCTCGCCGACTTTAGTGGGACACCCTGTATATAAAAAAAATTAACCACCAGTAACTGCTGAACTTGTACTAATTGTTTTTATTATTGTCTCAAAAATGACTCGAAAATGATGAATGATCTCGAAAATCGTTTGTTTTTCCAAATAAAGAGTACATATCTTAAAGAAAAATGAGAAAAAATATTTTCAGTTCAATAGCACATCTGCTAAAAAAAATATGTCAAAATGAGTCAGTCAGCTTCTGGATAACTTCTTTATTAAGGCTTAATGAGACCTTTTGGCGCGCCATATAAGTGTTTTAAACGGGTGTTTGCTGCCACGTTGATTCATGACGTCATTTAGTGTGATGGATAATCGAGATGAATGACGGCCCAAAGCATGAATATAGTAAGTAACAAGAGTCTAGAAACAGCTAAATTGACTTTGCTTCTAGACCGTCCATATACGCGTTTCTTTAGATTAGGTTCCATCTCGTCGACATCGGAATTGTAAACCAGTGTTGCCAACCCTCATATGTTTATTCTTCTCATATTTTCATGTTTCAAGTAGAAATTTTCACGGTTTTGAGGTTTTTCTACTTTTCATGCATTTTTGCATTGTCTGATCTTTTGAGAACAAATTCTTACTTTACCATTGACAGAACTGTTCTTCAGAAAATAAATAAGTCACTATTTAATAGTAGTTAAATCAATCCAAGTTATTAGTCCAACCAAATTACACTTGGAGAAAAAAAAATTGTTACCTGGACTTTTATAAGTGGAAATGGTAAAAGGGCTTATAATAAACCTAAAAAAATAAATGAGTGAGCAGGGGCGGTGAAGGGTTGATTTGGGGGGTTGAAAGGTTATGAAAAATTGTATCATCAAGGTATACTTTCATCAAGTTTCGTCAAAATTAAATTATTTTTGCGGAAATGAGAAATAAAAAACGAAAAATCAGAAAAAAAACTGTTTTTCGCATTTTTCTCCGAAATGTTGAGGTTATGTTAAAAAGTGACCTCCACAAAAGTTGTAGATTTTTGCATGATCTACAACTTTTGTATTAGATACTTTTTTGTTTGACGTCAACTTTCGCCAGAAATCCCAATGATACAATTTTTCATAACTTTTCAACCCCCCAAATCAACCCTTCGCCGCACCTGCTCACGCATTTATTTGTTTATTTTGGTTTTGACTATTTTAAGTATGTACTGTTTAAATATAGATATACTTATAAGTAAATTGTAATGCAAATTTTATAAATAAATAGTATACAACTTATGATACGTACTAAGGTAAATAAAATTGTAATTCAACACATCTATAATGATTATTTAGCACGCTTCTATTAAAAGATTTTTTAATAAGAAAAACTGATTTTTAAATTTCCCCCTCAAAATAAAAGTAAGATCCTTCGTCCACAAATTTCATGATTCATTGCGGCGCGATAAATTTATTTTGATCCTGGATATAAAAATGCAATGACTGTGTCAAAATCATCTGCACATTTTGAGGTATTTATTTTGTGATGTAATATTTTTATTGCAGTGTAAAAGCAAAATTGATTTGTCATGTTTTCTCATGTTTTTTTTTGGCCAATTTCATGTTCGCCATTTTGTAATTGTCAACACTGTTGTAGACTAGACGGTAGACGGTCGAGAAGCAGGTTGTGTTATGTGTCGCACTAAATGACGACACCATGCGTTACAGATATGATAAAATTTAAATTTTTACATAATTTTAAACATCAATAATTAATTTGTAGTACTAAAGATTTTTAACTTTTAGATATTCAGTGAAGCGCCACTGCATATCGCTGCAGGCTTGGGTAACATCGAGATAGTGAAACTGCTCCTTGAATACGGCGCGGCAGTCAACGTGCAATGCGGAACGGACAAGATGACTCCTTTGCACTTATCCGCAGAAGACGGCGATGCGCAATGCGCCAAGCTTCTGATCGAAGCTGGAGCTTTGGTCAATTCGAGAAACTACAAATGCCAAACGCCCCTTCACTTGGCTGCTCTTTCTCAGTGCTCGGAAACATTGGAACTGCTCTTGAATAAAAGAGCCGACCCTAACGCGGCAGACTCAGACGGCAGGACGCCGTTGCACAGTGCCATCGTCAAAGTATCAAGGTCATGCGAGTGTGTGAAGCTTCTTCTGAATGCTAGAGCGCAAGTGAACAAACAAGATGCCTTCGGGTATACACCGCTACACTTGGCAGCGCTAAACGAGTTTTCTCACTGCGTTATGTTACTGATAAACTACGGGGGAGATGTGACCGTAAGGACGAATGGTGGAATATCCGTTCTTGCCTTCATCACCAGAAAAACACCAGACGTCATACCGAAATATATCGAGAAATTCGATTCATCCATAAAATTAAACGACCACGAGCTAGGGGATGTCGATTGTGAACTAAAGTTAGATTTCAGAGTCTTAGTACCCACGATGGGCAACAAGGAAACTGAGTTACTGTTAAACTTCATAGAAGTGGGATATAAAGACGTTCTGAAGCACCCTTTATGTGAAACTTTTTTGTTTCTAAAATGGCGACGGATACGCAAGTTTTTCTTATTCAGTTTGTTTTACCATGCGATGTTTGTGTTCTTATACACCATTTACATTATTGGCGTTTATTTGAAGAACTGCCCTTCTGCGAAATCTTCCTTTTCAATATGTTGGGTACCTAGTTACGTGAAAAACATAGGTTACTTCCTCATCTGCTTAAATATCCTGTTGCTCGGAAAAGAACTCTTCCAAATTGCCCATTCCTGGTTCATTTACTTAAAGGAATGGGAGAACTGGTTGCAATGGATGATAATAATAAGTGTGTTTTGCTGCGTTCAACCAGTGCCGAATATGAACGTTGAACAGGACGTTTACGAATGGCAGCACCACGTCGCGGCTATTTCAATATTCCTAGCTTGGGTAGAGCTGATGATGATCGTGGGGCGTTTTCCAATTTTTGGGCTGTACATTCAAATGTTTACGACGGTGTCTGTAAATTTTGGAAAGTTCATGGTTGCCTATACTTGCCTTTTTGTTGCCTTTGCCCTTAGTTTTGGAGTAATTTTTGCGAATTATCCCTCATTCGATGACCTGAAGTGGGTTCTTCTGAAGGTGATAATAATGCTTTCAGGAGAACTGGAGTACGAGGATGTATTCTTTACTCCGGAATATCCAATTAAATATCCTTACACAGCCCACTTGATGTACCTATGTTTTGTGTTACTGATGACTATTATTTTGACGAATCTTATGGTTGGTTTAGCAGTAAGTGACATCCAAGGGCTGCAAACATGTGCAGGATTAGACAGACTGGTCCGTCAAGCTGAACTAGTCGCGCATTTGGAAAGCATGCTGTTTTCCAAACTTCTCTCCTTTGTACCGCACAAACTGATGAGGTTTTTCCACAATAAGGCTTTACTGTTAAAATCTCAATTTCACTGGGCCTTGTACATAAAACCTAATGATCCTAGAGAAGAACGGATACCAAAAGAACTTATTCGAAATATATACCAATTAGTCGTTGAACGTAAGGAAAGGCCAAAAAGTAAAAAGACGAAAAAATTCAACAGAAATTTGCAGTTTGAAACGATTTCTCCGAATTTGTCGAGGATTGGTTCATGGAACAGTAGCACAAATCTAAATGTTAATAATGTGATTAAAACACAGTTGGATGAAATTAATAGGGAGTTTATAGAATACAGCAGATTCTTTAGACAGAGGATGGAAAAACTTAACCAGCAGATTTTGATTAATCCAAAATAGAAGATTGGAACTAAAATATTTTCAAAAACATTGAGAACATTTAGTAACGTTATGTGATTTACTAACAAAGATCCACTGTATAGTAATAAAACTATTTATTTATTTAACAAAAAAAAACATGTAACTGATCATTTGTAATAAAATTTGAAATTTAAAAACACTTAATGATTTTGTTTCTAATGAATCACTGAGAAAATATCAATATTTTCTAATAAGTACATAAAGTAAAGTGTATAAGTTATACAAAATCTTAATGTATTTTTTAACTATACTTCCATTATATTTTTAAATATATGTATTTGAATGATATTACATGTTTGTAGTTTTTTTTTGTTTTTGCTATCTAGTTAAATTATGAAGGCAAAAGGTTATGTGGTGAAAATGTTTCATTTTATCTTTATTTACATATGATCTTTTTATAGTGCAATAACCTCAACAAATTGCCTAAATATATAATGAAAACATAGGCAAATGTTAATAATATTAACTTAAACACGCTGTAACTCCAAATTAAGTAACTTTGGACTAAAGTTTATTTAATGGATAATATACATTCAAGTTTATGCAACTCACAATTCATCAGCGTGTCATGAATATACTACTGGAATATATTTTCTATAAAATCAATGGTGCACTATTTGCATAGTATATTAATTGCATTTTAATATAGAACCTATAAATGATTACAAACCATGTGATCAATAATTTTGTTTTAAACAGTATTTTATTTCCTTCACGTTGGCAATTCAATTTTGGAAAATTAAAACAAAAATATCAATATTGGGTACATTCTGTTTCACCAACAGGTGACTGGTGAAATTTTTCGGGATATTTTATTCAACCAATCAGTGATCGCATTGTCTCAAGCATAGACGTAGCAGTTTGTCATTGTTCATTGTAAATGGATTATTAATAATCTTGATGCCAAGATCACGTGACTTGTAATAATTTATGAAGGTTCTAGGTATATATTCAACATATTAATATAATTATTTAATTTTTAGTTTACCAAAAACCATAAATATGTCAAAACTATTCATATTAAGAAAATGTCTGATGAAATATTCCAATTTAAGACAATTTTTGAAACCACCAATAAAATTATTCATATTGTCTCTGACAGGTAGTTAGTGGTGATACCGTATACATATAGGTATATTTTTTATATTTATTACTAAGAAAATATCATTCTTACCAACAGTTCGCAGGTGTACGTATCACCATTATCTAAAGTAATTTGTGTGACATTTTCGTGGTACTCCGGTAAATGATAGTCCTTTACCCTGGCATTATATTGAATCTTAACTTTATCAACTGTTTTTACTTCTTCATTTACAGCCGCTATTAATAAATCATTTTCTACAATATATGAGACGTTATCAGTATTTTCTTCTTCACCAAATGTAATTGAAGCATCTGATACAGCATCCCAAACCTAATAAACTTAAAATCTATATCAAGGTAATAAGAATAACTATCTTCTATAAAATACCTGCAGTCTTTTAACAGCTGCATATCGACTAGCTTCGATGTGTTTCCATGCACCGATGTAATTTAGTAATTTATAAGTTCCTGGATTTATAGATACTACCCTATTACTATATTTCTCTGGAAGGGACCACACTTTTTGTTTACCAGCTTCCAACAACAGTATGTGTTTATTTGCCAATTTTGCATTTTTGCCTACAGAAACGAATTTGGATACTTACGTACAAGTGAATAAACAGTTAAAACATTACCCAAGGTACATGCTAATGTTGTGCCAATCATTCCACCACCGGTGATAATAATATCGTAATGATTTTCATTTCTGTTGGATGATAAACCCCTTTCGACAAAATTTGTAAGTGTCCTACGAAGCAGAGGTTTTACGATGGATGATTTATTTCTTACAATAAGCAAAAACATGTTTTAAAAGGTTACGATAACTGGCATTGGTTTCACTGCTTGTTTATTACGATTATNCATAGTGTAGTGATTAACGTGATATTGTTATTATAAAATAATGAATGAATTACTGTAAAATAATTTTAGTAATTATTTATTTTATGCGAGTCTCAAATTTTTATGAAATTTTACGAATTCCCGTCATTTCGAGATAGCTGAAAACGAAGATGAGTGAAGGCTATTATAAAACAGGACTGGACACTAGCAAGTACATTGTAGTATACAGGGTGTTTCTTAATAACGTGCTAATATTTAAGGAAGTTATTCTTGGGTCCATTTTAAGAAAAAAACTTCATATGAACATACATAAAAAAATGTTTTTTCATAAAACTTTAGCACCCTGTAGTTCAAATGTTAAGACTTTTAGGACATTTGTTCATATGAAGATTTTTTCTTAAAATGGATCCAAAAATAGCCTCCTTAAATATTAGCACGTTATTAAGAAACACCCTGTATATTGGCGGTTTCGTAATAACAAGTTCTCTAATAAAGCCAATAAAATGTGAAGACTATGTAAAAAGTTTAATGTCAAATACACAGTATTCGTACAGTCAATTTTTATTAAAGATCGTGGTTGTTTGACTTATCCATCTCGAGATGTAGTAGTAATATGCCAAGAAACAGAAAAACTAATAAAAATTTTTAATAATGATGAAAGTAGAACACCTAGGCTACAGAAAAATAAAATTGTTTATCATGTATTAAAAAACTTTCTGAATGTGAACATATTTGAAAATTTGCATGAACATCAATATGATAATTTAACAATTGTAATCATTTAATTGAACTTGTAATAGCTGTTTTACATTGACAATTTATTCATCAATAAATTGACACATAAATTCACGAATTTATTGGTAAACAGTGTGGTTTTACACTGCTACAAACTTTGTCAAGTTTTTGGACACAAGAGTCAGTTCTACCAACAAATAAAATTAAAAATAAATTTAAACAATGTCACCTTTCCACTCATAATTGTAGTGATACAACAGCGGTACCGTTCTGACACATATTACACAATAAATATTAGTGTTTGTAAGTAACAAATCAGTAAAAACAATGCAAAACTAATACGACGCCACACANATGAACATCAATTTGATAATTTGCCTAACAATTGTAATCATTTAATAGAACTTGTAAGGGCTGAATGTGAAAAGTATATCGATGTACGAATAAATCATGAAGTCAAATTATTTAATTCGGTAAAATCTACGAAAAGACAAATATTAAATAAATTAATATTATTTAGAGGATAATAAATATATTTAAATTATTTTGTAGTTTTATTTAATATGACACTAAAATATACTATTTTCTGAATTACAAACTTAAAATTTAATATTTGTCATAAGATGCAATATAATGTTTAATATGTAATAAAAATATTACTTAATCCGGATCTGCTTAAAGATGCGCGCGATCAGATTGCCTTCCACACTCCACTTCCCCGGATTTGGCATTCACTATCACTGGTACCCGTGCATTGGAATTAGATACGGTCAGTCTAGATGGTCTGTGATAATATACATTCAAGTTTATGCAACTCACAATTCATCAGCGTGTCATGAATATACTACTGGAATATATTTTCTATAAAATCAATGGTGCACTATTTGCATAGTATATTAATTGCATTTTAATATAGAACCTATAAATGATTACAAACCATGTGATCAATAATTTTGTTTTAAACAGTATTTTATTTCCTTCACGTTGGCAATTCAATTTTGGAAAATTAAAACAAAAATATCAATATTGGGTACATTCTGTTTCACCAACAGGTGACTGGTGAAATTTTTCGGGATATTTTATTCAACCAATCAGTGATCGCATTGTCTCAAGCATAGACGTAATGGTTTGTCATTGTTCATTGTAAATGGATTATTAATAATCTTGATGCCAAGATCACGTGACTTGTAATAATTTATGAAGGTTCTAGGTATATATTCAACATATTAATATAATTATTTAATTTTTAGTTTACCAAAAACCATAAATATGTCAAAACTATTCATATTAAGAAAATGTCTGATGAAATATTCCAATTTAAGACAATTTTTGAAACCACCAATAAAATTATTCATATTGTCTCTGACAGGTAGTTAGTGGTGATACCGTATACATATAGGTATATTTTTTATATTTATTACTAAGAAAATATCATTCTTACCAACAGTTCGCAGGTGTACGTATCACCATTATCTAAAGTAATTTGTGTGACATTTTCGTGGTACTCCGGTAAATGATAGTCCTTTACCCTGGCATTATATTGAATCTTAACTTTATCAACTGTTTTTACTTCTTCATTTACAGCCGCTATTAATAAATCATTTTCTACAATATATGAGACGTTATCAGTATTTTCTTCTTCACCAAATGTAATTGAAGCATCTGATACAGCATCCCAAACCTAATAAACTTAAAATCTATATCAAGGTAATAAGAATAACTATCTTCTATAAAATACCTGCAGTCTTTTAACAGCTGCATATCGACTAGCTTCGATGTGTTTCCATGCACCGATGTAATTTAGTAATTTATAAGTTCCTGGATTTATAGATACTACCCTATTACTATATTTCTCTGGAAGGGACCACACTTTTTGTTTACCAGCTTCCAACAACAGTATGTGTTTATTTGCCAATTTTGCATTTTTGCCTACAGAAACGAATTTGGATACTTACGTACAAGTGAATAAACAGTTAAAACATTACCCAAGGTACATGCTAATGTTGTGCCAATCATTCCACCACCGGTGATAATAATATCGTAATGATTTTCATTTCTGTTGGATGATAAACCCCTTTCGACAAAATTTGTAAGTGTCCTACGAAGCAGAGGTTTTACGATGGATGATTTATTTCTTACAATAAGCAAAAACATGTTTTAAAAGGTTACGATAACTGGCATTGGTTTCACTGCTTGTTTATTACGATTATTTGATTTATATTAATAAGAATAATAATTAATAAACATTATCATAACCTTAGATTTTACTGTTTTGATTTTTGATATTTAAAATTTATTTTGGAAACACTGTCAACAAGTGTCAAGAAAAAGGACAGCAACTTTGAAAAATTAAAACAACACAAAAATAAATGTTCCTAAGTGAAATGGATATTATTATGATACAGGGAAATAATGGACAAGGGTATAATATTTATTTATTATGAGCTTCAAAATAAATTCCTACATACAAGGTTTTGGAAATAGCTAATAAATATTGAGGTAGCTAATTGTAAAAGAAATTATGTACATGCCTTCAAAAAGTGCTTTCTAGATAAATAAAATATGTTTAAGTAGGTACCTATGTAGGTATCTAATTTTTTTAATGATATTTTCAGCACATTTTATTGTTACACCTAAACGTATTTTTTTTAATTAAGTAATCATATACAGGGTGTATTTACATTTAAATCAAGAAACACTAATAATATCTTTATGATACCTTGAATACGATAATTAGGTTAAATATATCTTAGTCCAAAGTTGCTTTCATTTGCAAGTCATAGGATATTTAAAGTTTTTAAAAAACATTACAAATATGTAAACAATTCGAAAGATATTTGACTCAGATCAATAGAACTAAATAAAGGTAAAATTGCACTGAATTTACATACAATTATATCAACCAGTTGTAGAGATACTAGGAGACACCGTAAAAAAACTTAGAGTTTGATGTTATTGAGTATTTTTAGAAATTCAAAAAGGTCATTTATTTCCCAATGGTATTTCAAAGAAAAAAAGCTGTTCCATTTTATTGGAAAAAAATAACTCAGTTTCATATTTTGTGCACAAAATTTGTGCTACTTCGTTCAGATATACCCTGTAGAAGGCAAAATTAATGTTATATTTCTAGAAAATGGCTGTCTATTTAAAGTCGAAATATAAAAAAATTAATTAAAGTATGACCGTAAAAAGTATCTATACATTTAAATATAACTACCTATTAACAAGATTTTTGTAAATAGTTTTATGTCGACGTATTATTCCATCTTCATCAAAATTAGGTGCCTAATACTTACCTCCTGAAACATTTTTGTTTATTGATCGCTTATTATCCGTATTATCAATTGTGAGGTAGATTTTTTAAAAGCGCGTCCATATTTATTTGTATCACTCATTTTATAATTCAAATTCATGGTTAACTGCAACAATTTTTTAATGAAAAAAATTAGAAAGGCACAGATGATCTATCTTGGGAAATAAGTTTTTCATGAAGACGACTGATGACAATTAAATTCTGCAAATGGTTTTATATTTTCTGTGGCTTACATGTCACGTGGGTTATAATCATTTATGAAAGATGAGGATTTACTGAAGTACGTTTTGTACGTAAAATTAAATGGAGAGTAGGTATGTTTGGATAAAAGCGTTTTCGCGAATTTTGACAAATTGCCATGTTATTGAACGAAAATATAATGAAAATACCAAACAAAAATTGTTTTGGATGCTCTCTGTATCTCAAGAATCAAGCCGTTGCGGACCCATGTTCATATGAACTTTTTATCTTAAAATTAGTCAAAGATTTAATGTTTGATGTTTGTACAAGTACTTAATAAACACCCTGTATAACCTATTTGCACTGTGTGTATTTTCATTCTCAGAAATATATTTTGTCTTGTTACCGCTAGGAAGAACAAGATTGTAAAACTTTTTTTATTTTTAACAGTTACTGAAATATACACCACTGATATGTATAGAGCGATTTTGCAACAAAAAATCAACTGTAATTTATTTTTATGCAAAACACATGCCTATAAAAATGTTTTATCTTTTATTGCGTTTTTTTTTTTACAATATTTGGTACATGTAGGTAAACATGTTATTCCAAAGAAAAATGCATATGTTGAAAACTGAACTTTTTAAAGTTGACTTGAACACTATCAGTAGCTGCTAAATTTTTACACCGTATGAATAACAGCGGATCAATAATTTGCCTCCATGGCAACTATGCGCTAGTCCTACAGCTCGTATAAACAAGTACGGTATACAGTGGGTGAAGTACTGAAATGTACAATCATACTAATTCGGTATTCAATAATTCCTGCCTCAAAGTGCCCAGGAATCCAAAAAGTGACCAACCGCTTCCTGCTTACGAACAAAAATACCTAAATCAATTAGAAAATCAATTCAAGAAATTAAACCTACAGCCTGAGGACCTCAACATGAAATCCAAGAGGGGTGAAGTGAACAAAGAAACGATCAAATCGTTCCTGGAATTTTTTGGAAGTATTCCTGAGTACGACGACATTAATCACTTGTCCAACAAAGAGTTCTACAAAAAATTGGAGAACTTGAAAGAAAAGCAAAAGTTTTACCAGGAATATTTAATGAATGAAATCAAATTTGACTGTAAGGATACAGAATGGATCGAGGATTACAAGAACCTAAAACTCGGAGGCAAAGATACAAAAAACAAAAAGAAGAAAACTAGCCTAAAACCTTTCTGTGCTACACCAGTGTTAAATAAATCCAACAATCTAAATAAGACTTTTGATATTGAATCCATATTTTCAGATAAAGAAGTGTTAAATAAACCCCCATCTAGGAGATCAGTAAGAATAGAAACCCCTAGCGACAAGTTATCAACAAATATTACACCCGAACCAAACTTCAGGCCAAAATCGAGGGCCAATATTTCGTCAGCTGGCTCAAAACGTGGTCCCAATGACATTGATTGGGACGATATTAGCATTGAAAATTTAAATCTGTATTCGGATAGGAACACGCCGTTGCCTTTGGAAACAAAAAGTGCACCGGCAAGTCCCGTCAAAACTAAAAATACCAATTGGAGCGATGGAATTACAATACCTAAACCGTTTCAAATGACTGTAAGGTAATCGCATGTGCCATTCTGTTAAAAAACCATTACTAATTTTAATTTTCCTTTGAATAAAGAGACGAAGAAAATAAAATAGTTGACGAATTATTTATCAAAGTGAAGAAGCCGAAAGACGAAAAACCAGAACAATTCAAGGCCCATGACATCCCCATCGAGTCACAAATTCCTCTGTTCGATAAACTAATGGCAGACCAAGAAAGAAGGTAAAGTATTTTTAATTGCGTAGGGTTGTGTTAATAGTAACACATTTAAGGAGCTTTCTCATAAAGGAGAGAAGAAAAGCAGCCCTCCAAGCTCAGATGAAACCATTTTCGTTCACAAAAAGGGATGAAGAGATACAGGAACTGACAAGAGAAATTTCAAAATCGTCTCCAAATTTGTACCAGGATCCACCGCTTAAAGTAAAAAAATTTAAAGCTAAGCCGATACCAAAAAATCTGTTCAGCAATTACATTTACAAGAAAATGCACGAGGACGAATTTTACAGGTTAAATATATTTTCATTGACTCAGATATTGAATAAAATGTTTTTTCTTTATCTTAAGTAGATACAGTTAGGCCAAGCAAATAAAATTTTTACTCGAAAAAAGTCCTATCCGCGAGATTATTGTAAAATTGTCTAAAGGAACATAATACAAGACTTCTCTCATCTCGTGAGTCAAAAACTTTTATTAGCTAACTTTTCTATTTAAACAAATAAGTGAGGAAAACGGTTTTTTCCCTTTGCAGGAAAAACCATTAATTTTAGCGAAAAGTGACTCTCAGACAGCTTAGAGGGAGTAAAATTATCTACAAAACGAGACTTGTTAAATTAAAACCGGTTAATAAACAAAAAAGTTATTGCAAAAAAAAACAAGAAAAGTGCACATTTTTTATTTGCTTATAACTATCGCATTTATTGTTAAAATTTTATAAAACCTATGACACGTTGAGGGTTTTGTTATACTTTAAAAGTGTGCCAAATGAGGGCGCTGTAGGTGCAATAGTTTTCGCACAATTCTATTTGTTTATAGCGGAGGCTTCAAAAGTTATGAACTTTAAGCCTCGGTACAGGCGTTAATTTTCAACCAAACATGATTCTGAAAGTATCATCGTAATCTTAAAGACGTAGTTAAGCGACCTATTAAAAAAATATATCACCGTTTTTTTGACATTAAAAAACCGTGCGTTTTTCGCTTATAAACAATTTGAATAAAATTGTTGCTTCTTATGCTAACTCACCGAAAATAGATACAATGGATAGCTGGCAAAAAAATACAAATTAAAAAAAAGCACCCTCTACGACCAACAGGAGCCAAGATAAGATTTTTTTTAAAAAAAATCTTAGCACAATTGTTTATAAACATTAAGACTTGAATTTTTCGCAAAATAAAGTTTACGATTTGAACTACGATTTCCCGTGAATTTCATTGAAAAATATGGAAAATTAACGACTCACGAGTCCTTTGATGAGAAGGTACTCTCTAAGTAAACTGTCCGGATACTGGCAGTATGGTGAATTAATTTTGATTATGTTGCAAAAATTTTTTTTGTATAAAATTAATAATAACTATAATAAAAAAACTTTATATATTAAAATTTCAATAAGTTAAAATTGTAATTTTATCGACGGCATTGTTTTTATTAATATTTTTTAATTTTGAGAATTTTGCAATAAATTCAAATGCTTTTATTCTTTTTTAAATCTTTTAACAATAAATAATAATTTGAAAATAATTTGTGAATTTTTACTTTAATTTTACATTTAAATTGTAATTAAATAACTAAAAATTGTAAAAGTAAGTTTACTTTAGCTTAATATATAAAAATTACTTTTTAAATGATAGCTTCATTTATTTATTTAATAATAGTAAAATAATTCCGAAATTGAAATTTTAATTAATATTCTTTGTTTAAAAAAGTATAAAAGATGCATTTTTCTGGGGTTCAGGGCTATTCTACGAATTCGTAAATATGCCCATTGTTATTTTTTCGTCGAGCTATCCCAGTTTTAAAAAAAAGAAGTTTCTACGATGAATACAAGCGGAGATATTGCAAAATACCAAGTCTCATTTTGTAGATAATTTTACTCCCTACAAGCTGTCTGTGAGTCACTTTTCACTAAAATTTATGGTTTTCCCTGCAAAGTGAAAAAACCGTTTTCCTCACTTATTTGTTTAAATAGAAAAGTTAGCTAATAAAAGTTTTTGTTTCACGAGATGATAGAGATGTCTTGTATTATGTCCCTTTAGACAATTTTACAATAATCTCGCGGATAGGACTTTTTCGAGTTTCTCTTTTATTTTCGCTAATTTTCCTGGTTTATTTAATCATTATTTTAGAGCTATTCAGAAAAAAATAAGAGCGGAAGAAATGCTAAAAGCAGCTTCATTGCCCCCTTCTATGGCGAAGAGAGCGAAAACTAAGCCGAAAATGGACGTCTGCCCTCGGTCATTTCGAGATTTAAATAAGGAGGAAAAGTCGCCAAAGAAGCCCAAAAATATTCCAAATTACAAAGCTTATCATGACCAATTTGAAAAGCAGTTGGAGGAACTGAAAAATGAGTTTATATCTACTAGTCCTAGGCCATTTAAATTAAAAACTTCAAAAAGAGTAAGTCTACTCGTCTACTGTAATAGGAAAATAATACGTAGGGGCTTATTTTTATGACATCAAAATAACCAATGATCAAGTGTGTAATTTTACATAAAAAAATTTATGTGTGCAGACCTACTCAATAATATCAATTAGGATCTCAAGCAGAATTTTTCCAAAGCATAATGTAGATGACGCTGAAGACAAATGAGATCCAATAGTTTTTGACTGTTCCAAAGAATAAAACTTAAACCAAAAGATTTAGACCTAAAGTCAGTTGAATAATTTTTTTCCATTGAGAATTTATGATTTGAATGTAACAAATTGCATAATCCAAATGTTTCTTCAAACAGATTTTTAGCTCATTCCTAACAGTACCTATCAGTTCATCGCTATCTACAGTTTGTGTGGAGGAAATTTTCCTCAAGGACTTTCTTAATTGATACTATCTAGAAGTCTGTCAACTGGTTTTTGTAGAAGCAGAAGTTAACCAGACTACATTTGTGGTTTAATATTCACTGATTTCATTTGTTTTAGGGAAAAAGGCACTATAGAAATTCTTCCGCAAGCAGTAAGAGCTCTTCTACAAGGACGCCATCTTCTCTAGATTTCCAATCACTTAATAGGTCCAACTTGGCTGCTGTTTTGAGAATACAATCAGCAAGGTTCACAAAATCATTTTAGCTGCATTAAAAAAATTATACACTCCATTTTCATACTCTTGTTACATAATGTTTGTTTTGCATGATACACAAATAAAATGTACTGCCATGTCCAAATGTAGGTAATACATTTTTTCCATACATATATATCAATTTTCGTTCACTATCAACAATCTTACCTATGAAAGTGTTAATAAACCTTCTAATTTTATTATGCTTAGGCAACGGTTGGAAATGGATATGATGAAGAAGTTGGAGGAAGCCAAACTGAAGGAAGAAGCAAGGTGGAGGGAGAAACTGATGAGAAAGAAACCAGTATGGCAGGCATTGGCGTACAGCCATGAAGAAGATTTAGCCATGAGGCTGCAGCTGAGGAAGGACGAGGAAAGGTTACGAAATGAAGAGCATAGGATGAGAATGGAGATGATGTTGGGTAGAGTCAATCAGCAACCAACATTGTTTGAAAGACAAAGTCAGGTAATAAAATTAAAGTAATGTAAAAGATATCTTTCCCTGTCGAGAGTAAAACATACTCGTATGTTTAATATTTTAGAAAAATATATTTGAGCGTCTTATTCTGACTGGTCTAGAAATAAAATGTCGCCTTCATATACAAATTTTATAATATGGGTAACTTTTTCAAATTCTATTTGGTATTTTAGGTCAAATTTCCCAAAACTAGAGAAGAGTTAATTAAGGAATTGCACAGGGAGTATGGACCGACAAAGAATAGAAAGATGAGTATAAGTGACTTATCGCTGGTAGAAATGAAAGATGAAGCCATTCAAGCATTCATCGACGAAAATTTTACAAGGAAGTCATCTGATGACACTGATGGGAGCAAAGAGAGCGAAAATTCAATTGAAGAAAAAGAGAAATGCGACTGTTTTAGTGACGAAAATGATAAGTCTAACGAATAATCATTTACCTATTGTATCGTTTTCCAAAAATAAAGTTAATGGAAGTAATTAAACTTTTAGGATTTTATTTTTTATTAATTTAAGAATGTTCTAATAAACTGAACAAACAAGAATAAAAGGTAAATTTATATAAAAGCATTTAATCGTATTAAGAAAAAAAAGTTTATAAAAAAATATGAAATATTTGTTAGAAAAACAAAGAACATATTTTTCATTATTATCGTTTACATAAATATGAAGGTGAAGTTACGACAATGTCATATAAATCCAGTATACCATAACATAGAGGTTGTTCAAATTTGAATTAATTTTTTAATGAAACACATAATTTATTCGAAATAACTAACTAGTTTGCAGAATATTAAAGTAGACAAGTTGTGGTTAATAAGAGAAAAGAATATCAGATAAGTGATAAAATTTTGTTTGTTTACGTATCCAGCAATTTCAAAATGAGTTCCATCACGAAAGATGGTGTTGTTATATGATCAGTTGTAAATAACTTTTGTGTTAATGGCATTTTGTAAGCCTTTAAGTGAATACCCTTTTACATAATACTAAATAAAGCGGTCTGTTTAGTGCCTAATTGCTGTGAACAATTGATGTGTATGATTCTGCAGTGACACTATCATTGACAGCTGCAGTAGTTTCTTGTGAACGACTAGTACGACTAAATTTTACTTCTTTGATCTTGAATTAAACCAGTTTCTTCAAATTTATTCACAATATTTCATTTCGAATTGCGCTGTTTGTTGGACAATTTGTTTTTCCATATTTTGTACGATGTTTTCTTCCAACTTCACAACCCAACCAGCAAAACAGTTTTATAATTTTTAGGTTATACAACAATTATGTTTTATTGTATTATTATTATTGCTTTCGAAATGCAAATTTGTTTTATTATAGCGGCAACTATCATTATTTTGTTGTCAGCACTGAAATATTTTATAAATTTATCACAAGAACATTTTGGCAGTTAAATTATAAAATAGCTTATATGGTAAATATATAACTATTTTATGTACATTTCTGTGACAAGCTTATAAAACATTTAAGCTAATAAAACTAAAGTATTTTATAATAATTTTTTTAGTAAAGTTACATAGTATTTCTAACCGCGCTATAAATAAATAATATAATTGTTTTTTAGATGTGGGTCGTCAACCTATAAAATTATTCTATTAAAATATACTTTGAGACAATTTTACTTGTAAGGGCAAATAGCTGTATACAGGGAGAGTCAGTTTTTTGTAGTAGGATTTTAACAGTTGAAAGAGAATCATTTCCTATAAACGTAGGTCTTAGAACGCTTCGTTTGTGAGATATAGGGTGTTGAAAACAAACTTTTTTTTAAGAATTTTTCTTACTATCTCTAAAAGACCAACAGATATTGAACTGAAATTTGGTATTAATAACACATTAGTTATGGTGAATAAAACAAAGATATCTGTTATCCATTTCACACACCAGTGACGTGCCTGAGGTGGGTTACTGCCCCCTTTAAAAAATAATTCGTACACCCGTGGATTTTTCTGGAAAATAACTTCATTTCTAAATTTTTTAATCAATTCCAAACAAAACAGCTCTCTTTCAATTTTTTTGGTTAAATCCATTTGGCATGAAACTGTTCCAACTATATTGGTTATAATACATTTGTAATAAGAAAAATATGATGTACCTATGAAAATCAACAAAAACAATTAAATGTCGTAACGTTAACATAAGAATGCAAACATTGTGTAACGTGTGTGTCAATTAGTTCTTTTTTTAAGTTCTGTGTTTGTTTTATTTTGCCAAATTTCAGTTTAATATCTATTGGTCTTTTATCCCTATATCTCACAAACGAAGCGTTTTAAGACCTATGTTTATAGGAACTTTTTTTTATTAAAATATGATTCTCTATTAACTGTTATTACTCATTCAATCGTTTTTGTTGATTTTCAGTGCACATCATATTTTTCTTATTAATTCACAAATGTATTAGGTAGGTACCAATATCGTTGGAACAGTTTCATGCCAAATTAATTTAACCAAAAACCGTTCATTTAATAAAAAATTGAAAGAGACCTGTTTTTTTAGAATTGATTATAAAATTTAGAAATGATTATTTACCAGAAAAACCCACGGGCGTACGAATTATTTTTTTAAAGGGGGTAGTAACCCACCTCAGGCATGTCAGTGGTGTGTGAAATGGATAACAGATATCTTTGTTTTATTCACCATAACTAATGTGTTATTAATACCAAATTTCAGTTCAATATATGTTGGTCTTTTAAAGATATTAAGAAAAATTCTTAAAAAAAGTTTGTTTTCAACATCCTATATCTCACAAACAAAGCGTTCTAAGACTTACGTTTATAGGAACTTTTCTTATTAAAAAATGAATCTCTATCAACTGTTAAAATCCTACCACAAAAAACTGACACCCTGTGCAATATAATTATTATATAATGATATTATCAATTGTAAAACAAAAATACTAAAATAACAATTACAAGAGAAAAGCGTTTGACTGAAAATTACATTGGCAAACCATTCTACAAAGCAAATTTGAAACAGCAATATGGTGGGACATTGTTTTATTTGTGTCATAGCGAACGGCAAAAGTCTAGGTTTATCTTTTGCTTCAGCTTTCACAGTCGTTGTAAAAAAATAAACATGTCAGGTTTAAGCCAGTGGAAAAAATCAAGAAGTGGCGCATTTAGAAGAAAAGTAAATAAATGTTCTAGAAATAATTCTACAATGAAACATTTTAAATAACAAGGAAAGAAGTTTATTTTTTTACTTGCCTAGCAGTCTCTGTTCATGGTGTTTGATGCTAGACAATTTGCTGGCCAATTCGTTTACAGAGAAGCAAATACATTCATTTTTTTCCTTCATCATTAAAAATTGTGTATTTTGTTTAATCATTTTTTATTGCTAAATCATGAAATTTACGTAATTTTGAAATTAATTAAGTATTTAATAATAATATTGGAGAAACTAATTATTCTGCGGACAGATGCCCCGACCAGTGTTGAATTACATCCTCAATATTTTACGAGTATATTTTTCATTTTTTTATACAGTTTTTTTACTTTTTTGTAAAGGTAAATTATAAAGGTATTATTTTATGTATCAAGTTCTTGGCGAAAAAAATAATTTTTGACAATAAAGACGCATTCTTCAGTTGTATCCTTCTCCATATTTATTAACTGCCATGTTTCTACTTAACAGCTGACAAAAAACCAAAACCATTATAGACAAAAAACATAAATCGCGGCAAATTTAAAAAGTTCAAATTTGAACATCTTTTATATTTTTTTATAGTGGTTGAAAAGATTCTAAAATCTGTAGTTATCACTAATTCATTCATATACCATCGTTCTCAGTTATCTGATTATTAATTTAAGTACATAATATGATATTAAAGGATTACGCACAGCCCTAATGGCTAGGAAATCATGATCTATTTCTACCACCCAAATGGTGACAATATGGGAAAACCAAAGGGTTAATGAATAAATAAAAATTCCCGAAGTTTACCTGCATATAAATGAAGCAATATAAAGGTTCAAATTTAGTTCGATACTGGCATAGACCAAAGAGTTTACTTCTCTATCGAAATTAAAAAGGTGAAGTTGGGCAATTGACAAAATGGTTCGTTTGTTTTTTGTGTTACTGTGTTGTTTTGAATTTATACGCGAAATAAGTTCAGGTAAGTGATCTGAATTTCACGTTAATGGGGGTGTTGCTATTTATTTGTAATTTCAGTCGGGTAGAAGCTAATTACGTATTAATTTATTCTAAGTAATTATTGTGTAAAATAGTACTTAAGCAATTATTTGTATTTTACGTACATAGACAAAAATTGCTGCTCTTGATTCGATAATAGAATTATTTAGTTTATCTGTACTAGAATATTCAATCATATCATCATTTTGAATTAAATAAATAAAAAAATTATTATTTTTTTTAATTATTTTTGTTATTGAATATAATTTCATCTAAAAAATACTTTTAAATATTAACATTTCTTTTAATTTTTAGTATATAAAAAGCACTATTGTCAAAGAACATTTTAAAAAATATAATAAAGGCCGTGTATAAAATTTTATTTTTCTTTGTTTTTTAGGACCTATTACGTACACAGGTTGCAAGGCTACAGAGGACTGTGTTCTTTTAAGTAACTGTAAGAGTTACATGGTTTTCATCACCGCTTTAGAGAAACCCTTGAAACCATCCGTGGTTGAATTTTTAAAAGAAAAACAATGTGGATTTCACGAAGGCTATCCTAAAGTATGTTGTTCGGATCCTATCTCTTCAATAACAGGTAAGTCACTGCAAGTTAATATTTACTGTCGAGGATACAATATGCTCGCACTGATAACTTTTTTATTTTTGACCTGAGGAAAAGATACCTTATAGTATACTAGATATAAATTAGTTTTGTATCTAACGTTACGTTATATCTTGTGATATTTTTTATCGCTACCAATTTACAGCATTGTGAGAAAATTACAGAATAGTATCAATTTTTTTCGGATAAAACTTTTTAATGCTGTTCAGTTATATTTAAAATTTAAATAAAATGTATAAAAGGAAACAATGTAATTAAAATATACATGGTGGTCATTTGTTAGGTGTACACCATTTATATCTTCTGAACTAGAAAATATACAGGGTTGGTTAAATTACAAAAAAGTTGCATATTTTCATGCTATTTCGGATTAAGAAAAGAAATTGAAGGTAAGTTGCACCGTTCCTGAAATAAGCTGCAAATACTGAGAATTTGGCTTTTCTTATTTCTTCCATATCTTTTTTATTACTGAAAGTAGAGTAATGAAAGTCGGTATGTATAAAAAAGACAATATGCTCCATCTATTGCACGTTGAAACAACTTCCAGGCCTCCTAGATCCTTATGTTTTCATAATCATTTTTTCATTTTCTTATTTACGTCATATTGGATTTTTACACCAATAGATAAAGCATACAATTTCGAGTTCAACCATGTATAATGCTTGGGTGAAGAGATTTTATTAAAGGTAAAAAATCGTCAATTTTATGATTTATTCAATTTTATCGTAGTAGCCACGAAAAAACAAACGAAAATATTGACATTTCTGCTTAAAAGTAAACAAACTATCATTTACTGCTGTAAATAAGTACTCAAGTGTTTCTGTTATTTGTTTGTAACGACACAATATTCAAAAAGTGAAAAAAAAGTCTCAGGATTTTAAACGGACGTCCATAAGAAAAGCAAAGGTTGGCCATGTAAATATAAGGATCTAGGAAGTCTGGAAAATGTTTCAACCTTGAAATAGATAGAGCATATTGTCTTTTTTATACATACCGATTTTTATTACTCTACTTTTAATAATAAAAAATATATGGAAGAAATAAAAAAGCCAAGTTTTTAATTTTTTTCAGATTATTTCGGGAACGGTGCAACTTACCTCCAATTTCTTTTCATAATCCGAAGTTGCATCAAAATATGCAACTTTTTTGTAATTTAACCAACCCTGTATATCCTGTACTTCAGGAAATACTACTGGTATACATTTTAAAAGTGACCACTCTGTATGTATAAAAAATATTATACAGGGTGGCCCAATAGTGTGTCAAAGTTCAATATCTCCCTTATTATAAAGATTTGAAAAGAAATATTTTATGGGAGTGATGTACTTAAAAAAGTTCAGATTTAAAAAATATTTTGAATCAAAAAGGTGATGCATTAGGACGGAGCATTTTTAAGGTGGTTTTTCTTAAATTAAATACTGTATATTTTTACAAATTTGCATTCTACATACAATTCTTTTTCCAGCGATGTCTTTATTTTTTGTATTCGATGCGGCGATGCCACGTTATTTGAGAAAATAATATAATTTTAGCTGTGAAAGGGTTGTGTAAATTTATTCACTGTGCAGGTACTAACAGTAATTAAGAAAAAATATTTTGTTGGTATACGGACCAAAGATGTGGACAAACAACAAAACAGCAAAATCTTGATAATTTCGTACAGGGTGTTCCACACATAAGTCCCAGTTTAGCGAATTTCAAAGGACATTTTCTCGATTTTTTTAAATGAAACACCCGGTATATTATTTTATATTTGGATTAATATGTTAATTACCTACAACTTTTGTAAATAATACCCTATGCCTAAAATCACTATTTTCGGAAATATTGGCACTTTTCTAGCAAGACTCCTTTAATTTTGCAAATTTTACATTTTGTTACTCTAGTAGGCTATGAGTTTTCCATCAAATAACAAAATTTAGTGTATTTCCATTGTTATCTCATCCTGTAATTAGTATAAACTGTTGGATGTTGTAATTTGTAAAATAAAAATAAAAATAAATAAAATAGAGAAATTGATAAAAACCATAGAAAATCACAAAAAGTTGTCAGGCCGGGTGGAAAATGTATATTTTCAAAATAATAAATTAGTAAGTTAGTTAAACGACAGAAAATAGCTAATGATTAAAAGTAGATTTTAACAAAATTCAAAAACAACAACGATGAACAGAATCAAAGAAGTGTTAGAATAAAATAAATACTTAAAGTATAATAAAAATATAGTATAAAAAGAAAAGAAATATAAATAGGTACTAACTAAATAAGCAATATAACTATCTAACTAAATGATCAAAGTGTCTTCCGTTAAATTTAAACTCCATCTATTTTGTGAGTGCATTTTCACAAAATGTGGGTTTTCTGTGACAAAATAATGAAAAATATGTCGGTTGACTTTACCATTCTCATAAAAGGTCGCCTCGTCTCCAAAAAGGAAAAATCTGTAAAATCTCGTTCTATTCTAATTTTGTTTTGAACCCACTCGTAGAACCCTAATCATCTTCTGCAATTTTCATCACTGCAATTTCATAATTCCTGCAATAATTGGACATGGTATGCATTTTATTGTCGTTTAATATTCTTGAACAGATATTTTTCCAACACCTATCTATTTGAATACCAATTTCTCGTTGATTAATATTATATGTCTTCAGTGACAGCTAAAAGAACGTTTAATTCATTTTCTTCAGTGAATGTTCTTTTTTCTACAATAAGCTACATTACCGGAATTATCAAAACGATCCATTACTTTTTTAAAAGTTCCTACACTGGGCTGCCTTCTCTGTGGATAGAGTTGATGATAAATTCGTGTTGCTAATAAAGTATTTTTATCACTTGCACCCAATACGGAAATCATATTAATCATTTCTGCTTGAGAAAAGTTCATATTGAAGTATTTTTAAACTTACAATCCAGCAGTTTACACTACTGACAATTAAACAACAACATAAACTTTGCAGATTTTGTTATTTTATGACAAACTCATGGCCTACTAGAGTAATAAAATGTAAAATTTGTAAAATGAAAGGGGTTTTGTTAGAAAAGTGCCAATATTTCCGAAAATAGTGATTTTAGGCATAGAGTAAGTATTATTTACAAAAGTTGTAGGTAATTAACATATTAATCCAAATATAAAATAATATACCAGGTGTTTCATTTAAAAAAATCGAGAAAATGTCCTTCGAAATTCTCTAAACTGGGGCTTATGTGTAGAACACCCTCTACAAAATTATAAAGATTTTGCTATTTTGTTGTTTGTCTACATCTTTGGTCCGCATGCCAACAAAATATTTTTTCTTAATTACCGTAGTACCTGCACAGTGGACAGATTTACAGAACCCTGTCCCAGCGAAAATTATTATCTTATTTTTTTCAAATAACGTGGCATCGCCGCATCAAATACAAAAAAACAAAGACATCACTGGAAAGAGAATTTTCTGTAGAATATAAATTTGTCAAAATATACAGTGTTCTATTTAAGAAAAACCATCTTAAAAAAAATCATAATTTAACGCATGTCTTGACAGTTTCGAAGTTCAATTGTTTTTAAAAATAATTACTTTCGAGAAAAAAGAAAAAATAGTTTTCTCTAGGAAAACCTCTACAGGATGTTTCCTAAGTACGGTGCGTAACTTCAGGACACAATTTCTTATGGCATTTGAAGCAAAAAAGTTCCTATAAACATGTGGCCGCAAACGCCTAGATTCAGAAATACAGGGTGTTGATAATTTAAAAAAATATATTAATATTTGAATTAAACATGGGACCGTCAATATTAGGTTCTTAAAATTTGGCAGTTATTGTACGTTGGTAAAGAGCTGCATTTTTAATATAAGTCAGATTTGTTTATCTACCGCCAGTGGCGTAGTTAGGCGTGAGTCAGTCGACGTAACATTAGAACGCCAATGGATTTTTTAATATTTTTATTATTGTCGAACTCGCCTAACATTTTATAACAAAAAAGATGTAGATTACCTAACTGTTGCAAATTTATTTCAAATGTTTATGAACATTAAACTATTAAGTTATCGTTATATGTTCTTTCTTAGAAATGTATTCGACTTTTTCTATATTTTTCAATTTTGTCTTATCTTTGTCTTATTATGTTTTAGGTGAGAATGACAAAACTTGCGACATGAATATTCAATGTGTTTCTCTGAAGAAATGTAAACCATTCATGGATCTCATCAACGCGATGGAAAAACCACTAAAACCTGACTTTGTGAAATTTCTAAGGGACGAACAGTGTGGATTTCAAGACGGTTACCCCACGGTGTGCTGTTCATCTCCACCTGAAAAGTTCAGAGCTTCCAAATATCGCAGACAAAACTCTAAAACCCAAAATAAATTGTCAACTATGGATTCCGATTTAGAAGTCAATTTCAATAACTCTGAAACGAGCAACAAATCCTCGAGATCTACTAGTAAGAGGAAGATCAAGAAAAATATCGATGCTATTAGGAAAGAGTTCGATATGTCAGACTTCTTTGCTTTGACAGGACCTTTTGACCTGCTTTGAAGAAAGACATCTTCCAGTGATAGTAAGGAAATGAACAAATAAAGCCATAACTCTGGACTTATAATACCTAATAATGTTGTTATTGTTATTTTTATTATTAAATAATTTATTTACCTATTTTTATATTGTTTTAATAAAAAAATGCAAGTAAATAATAAATTGTAGGTGTGCAAAAAGCTTTTACTTAACTGCAAATGTTTCGAGAAAATAATTAAAATACATATTAAAAATAAATTAATTGATAAAAGTGGCATTATATTGAAGGTCTTAATTAAGGTAACAATAATATATTTTATCCAAATGGGATAAATGAATAAATAAGATATTAAGAAGTATGTGTACCTACCTATAAAGTCGGTAGATAGGTAGTCAGTGTAGTTTTAAATTTAGTCCGATATTAGTGTAAATGAGAGTGTTCACCTTTATAAGAAATTAAAAAAGTGAAAAACTTTATAGTAAAAAATGATTCGATTGCTTATTATGTTCATATGTTACTTCCAATCTATAACTGGTATGGTCACAGGTAATATAATTTCATACAAAGTTTTTAAACTTTTATTTTGTATTTGACACAAATTATACGGCAGTAAAATATAGTGGGTGATCCTATTTTGTCTTCTGATATTTTTAGGACGGATAGTATGTATTAAAAAATAAGGGTAACTCTTTGCACAGAGTTACAATTTTTTAATTGTCAAATATCTTTCTTATTGTAAGAGATATAGAAATAGTTAAATAAGCAAAAATGTGTAGAGTTTTATGTCGATCAAGGATTCGTTTTTAAATTTAGAACATTTCGAATAGCTCCGAAGATATTCGAAGAAACCCGATTTTATGCTATTCTTTAGTCGCATTTCAGTAGTTTTTCAAAGTTTCAACACAAAAAATGTAGTCTGCTATAAAAGTTAGGAATCGATTTTTGTTGTCAGTATTAACGTATGTGACAAGCGGTAGTTAACTTTTGATTTTGTTATGGATGCCGTCTTGAATTTTTGCCTCATTAGAAGAAAAAAGAAATTCTCTTTATATCGGTGTAGAATTTTTGATGTTTTCATAATTAAATAACCAAGTTATTCGATATCATTACAAATTATATACAAGGTGATTCCATTTTAAATACAGAAACTGCAGGAATAGATTAGCTGTCAAAAAATAAGTAGAGTTTGCTCTGTAAACTTTTTTCCTGGGGAACGTGGTATTCGAGATACAAGGTGTTCAAGTTTCCAAAAAAATATATATTTTCCGTCATATCTTTATATTACGCTGAATGATTTAAATGAAATTTATTACAGCGTATTCACATAATTAGACCTTTTATTGAATGTAATATTAACCTCGCGTCATTAACCAGTGGCGTGCTAACGAAGGTATCGCTCCGTTTTCCCAAGAAAAAATACGCCACTGGCATTTTTTTGAAGAAATAATGTTAAATGCAGGTACTGTTACATTAATTGAATGAAAAGTGTTTCTTGATTTTTCAATAGTAGCAGCCGTTTAGGAGATAATTTACTTATTTGGAGACCGTAATGTGCAAATTTAGTCCACCTACTCATATTTGTTTAAAATCCATCAACAAAAATTGAATCTTTTGTCTGCATTATCAGTCGGCGATGATCTCGTACTGTACCACCGGTACAAAAAAAGTATGTGATTCACAAATGGTGACCAAAATTGAAACCTCGTATTCTTTGATGAATTTTAAGGGGAGTCTTTGCTATAAAGTTTTTATCTAGGACGCTTTGTTAAAAAGATACAGGGTGTTACACTTGAAAAAATATTTTAATTTTTTTTAAATATTTTATAAACTAGCAAGTGAAATAATTTGAAATTGGGCAAATGTATTTATGTAAACATTGTCCAAAATCTGAGGGTTTTTCTTAAAATTTACATGCTCCAGTGGCGGAGATAGAGGGTATCGGTGGCATATTTTTCGAAATAAAATAGTACGTCACTGGTTTACGGTTACAACCATGATATTTTCGAATTCTCCTTTCAATTTTCTACAAATTACTACTTTCTTATATTTTTCGAAAAAAGACTGATTTTTGAGTAAAACTTAAAAAACTACTGAAAACACTTTTACTTAAATGACATGACAAACACTAATTATTTGGTTATTTATTCGAATAAAGAAATTAATAACATTAGCCATCATTTTAATGGTTTTATTCGAGTAAATGCGATATCTTTTTAGTAACGAAAATGTAATTTATTCGAAAATTATTGTTGCTTGAATCTGACTATTTATTCTTTCTTCTAACTGCTCAGAATGTGAAGTTGCTATCGCAGCCCACTATGTAACTGTAAAAAGCATTATAATCGAATATCGAAGTGTGTTCTCAGTTCATTTTTTAAGTTTTACTCAAAAATCAGTCTTTTTTAGAGAAACATAAGAGAGTACTAATTTGTAGAAAATTAAAAGAAGAATCCGAAAATATCATGGTCCATATCGTAAAACAGTGGCGTACTATTTTATTTAGAAAAATATGCCATCCCCCACCACTGGAGCATGTGAAAAGCCCTCAGATTTTGGACAATGATTACATAAATACATGTGCCCAATTTCAAATTATTTCACTTTCTGTATTTAAAATGAAATCATCCTGTATGTATATAAAAAAATCAAGTAACCATGTGAAATATTTGAATTTTTTCTATAAATTAATTTAATATTTCTTATTTTTAATACTTTTTAACACAGCACCCTTTATTTACATAACAGTAACAAGAACAAAGTAGAAAACAACGTAGTTAAAGCGAAACAAAACTAAATAAATGGTAAATTTAAATTTTATCACAAATGTTCGAAGTGCACACTTCTACACTTGTTCATAAATGCATTGAATAGCAGATTGAATCATGTCAAGAGGTACTGAGTTTATCAATCTCGAAATATTTGTTTTCAATTTTTCCTCATTGTCGTATCGCCTTGTGTATAGCTGATCCTTAACATAACCACAAAAGAAGAAGTCCATGATGATCAAATCAGGACTTCTCGGTGGTGAAGTAACTTGACTACCAAGTAATGTTATGGAAGTACTTCGAACGTTTGTGATAAAATTTAAATTTACTACCTAGATACCATTTAATTTTGCTTTATCTATGTTGTTTTGTTCGTTTGCTCTTGTTATTGTTATGTAAATAAAGGTTGATGTGTTAAAAAGTATTAAAAATAAGAAATATTAAAAAAAATTATAGAAAAAATTTAAATATTTAACATGGCCAACAATCAATATCTTGATTATTTATTTATGAAACCTTCATAAATGTATAAATTGTTATAAAAAGAATTTCCTTTTTCTTCTAATGAGCATAAATTCAATATGGCGTATATATGTATCAAAAACAAAAGTTAACTGCCGCTCAGCACGCAATTTTAGAGATACGTTAATATTGACACCAAAAATTGATTCCTCACATCATTTTATATCAGACTACACATTTTGTCCTAAAATTTCGAAGAACAAATGAAATACAACTAAAAAAAGTAGTATAAATTCGTTACTTTTCGGAATTTTCTAAATTTAAAAACGAATTCGCGATCGGCATAAAATTCTGCGCATTTTTGCTCATTTAACTATTTCTGTATCTCTTAAAATAAGAAAGATACCAGTATTGGACAATTAAAAAGTAATCTGTAGTAAACTTTTTTCCTAAAATGGATAGTAAGGATATAGGTGTATCCACTTCAAAAAACGATGGTAAATATTTTTTGCAATATCTTAGCAGTCCTTCGAGATATCTTATTTACACGTTAAACGTAGACTTAAGGCATCTGGATAGCAATTTACAAAGTATCTACATCCTAAATTGGTCGCTATTTCACTCCCCAATTTTTTAATTAATATTAACAAATTCCTGGAAAATATTAATTTATAGTTCATTACGGAATAAAGATTCTCATATTTAGTTTCAAAAGATACCATTTTCGAGCAACAGCACAGATTTGTACAGAACCAAAAGTCAAATATAAAATATATAATAATAAAATAAAAAATGGATTGGATTAGATGAGGTCCCTTGTTTACCGTAAATAATAATTATAACTCTTTTATTTTCAGAAAAATTTTTTCCATTATTTTAAAATTAGAAAGAGAGAGAGAGAGAGAGAGAGAGGTCCCGTCTTTAAATGATAATTGCAATTTCTGGAATATTTTTAAACGTTTTCTAATATGCTTTTTTGAACAAATTATTAAATTCTATTAATAAATGAAATACCTTTATAGAAAATCAGCATTGCTGGTCTTTCTCTTTTTTTTTAAATATCTCGACCGTTCAAACAGTTACAGCTAGACATTTTTATATCTGACAAAAGAAAGATTATGCGTTCATTTTGTAAAACTTGTACTTCAGAAAAAATAGTTTCTGATGATGATTTTTAACAGATTTTTTTTTATATTTCAACTTTCAGGGCCAACAACACTCTCTCGGTGTGGATCAGAAAACGAATGCATCATTATAAAAGATTGCAAAAGCTATATGAGCTTTATCGGTTCCTTTGAAAAACCTCTGAAACCACTTGTCGTTGAATTTTTGAGGGAAAGACATTGTGGCTTTGAAAGAGGTTTTCCAAAAGTCTGCTGTTCCGATACTTCAAAAGACGATATTGCCACAACACTACCAAGTAAGATATTTTTCACAGTTGTGTAACTGAACAAATTAAAATTAAATCCCATTTGGATGAATTTGAGGTTCCTTGCTTTATTTAATTATCTAATTATGTACACCTTATTTAGTCTTCAAACATAAACCAAATTTTCCAGAACTTATAAATTTAATTTAAGTGTTGAATTGGGATATTCCCAATCCAATTCATTTACCAAGTAATTTCCGATGGAAACAGATGTTGCATGGCATCTGCAAGACTTAATCTCATTATAATTTAGAAAGTCAGTAAAAGTTATGGGATACATTTGGTTTTCCCCATAATCCCTAAACAGAACTTCTGAAACTTTTATGAAACGCCATTACGCAGTATCATAAATCGGTGTGATCTGTTTATTAAAGCAAAAGCTTCAAACGTGTAAGGGATTAACTTTTTGTTACTTACTTACTGGAATTTTTAGGGAAGGCTTGGTTGAGATGGCATAATTTTATTTGCGTCGCATAATTTGAAGTCTGCATGATCAAATTTTGTTAACTTTAATATCACTATGACAGGTCTATTTTCTAAAGATAAACATTTTTGATAAATTATGGTACTGTAGAAACAATTGTGGTATATCATCTGACCCCAAAAACTGCGCCTTAATTGGCATATTGCTTATTATGTCTCATTTAGTAGACAGTTATACAGGGGGTCCCTGAAAAGGATGGACAACGCTTGACCACTGGTTCCTTGGATGAAAACAAGACTATTTAGCCTAACTTACCTATATACAAAAATGCACGTCTACCGAGATATAGCCTTCTAAATATAGAACAGATAACCTAGTTTATTTCAAATAATTTGAAAACTGTTTTTCTTAGAAACTTCAAATTTGGTATACATATTTTTTTATATAAGGGAAATATAAATATAGAATTTGGTGATAATACATACACAGGATGTTCTCTTTCTTGTGCCTATGCGCCACTGGCTATCCCGTAATTTGTTTGTGTGTACGTCACTGACGACAGAATTTGTATTTTTAAAAATAAGCACTATTTTAGAAGATTTTTTGCCTCTTACAAAATTTTGATATCGTTTATGGATTTCGAGTAAAATTGGCATTTTTTACACATTAAATAATATAAAATTAGTTTAAGATAAATAGAATAGTCTAATACGAGGTGCTATATA
Source organism: Anoplophora glabripennis (assembly GCF_000390285.2). Classification (NCBI taxonomy): domain Eukaryota; kingdom Metazoa; phylum Arthropoda; class Insecta; order Coleoptera; family Cerambycidae; genus Anoplophora; species Anoplophora glabripennis. Next base: position 373,876 of record NW_019416258.1, on the reverse strand, counting down.
ACAAAGAAACAAATTCATAACAATAATTAAAAGGTTCAGTGTCAAGCTAGCTGTGATTTAATTTTAGTTTACTTTGTTTTTTATTGCAATTTATACTTTTGCTGAACAAACTGATATGTTATTAGTTTTGGGTTATTGTGAAGGAAATTGTTGTACTACTGTTCGAACATATGCTGAAAGATTTCCTAATCGAAGAACTCCAAATCACAAAACATTTGCTAATGCGGAGAGACGCCTTCGGGAAACAGGACGTTTTTTACCTGTAACATTAAATCGTGGATAATGTACGGCCGGAATTATTCAGCTGGAGGAACAAATTTTGGAAAGGGTCGAAGAAATTCCTCAAGTAAATAAAAGGCGTTTAGCGGCAGAGGTTGGCTTTCAAAAAGTTCCTTTAATAGAGTATTAAAAGACCAGTTATTACAGGTTACAGGTATTACAGGGTACAGGTAGGTATTACAGGTTATTAAAGGTCTAACAGGTGGATAGGTAGAGGAAATAATGCCCCTTTAAAATGGCCACCTCGATCCCCGGACCTAAACCCATGTAATTATTTCATTTGGGGAGCGTTGAGGACCACAGTTTAAAATAACTTTTCAGTAAATACAGAAAACGAATATGGGAAAGAATACAACATGAAATTAATGTTATGAGAGGTAATGCACAATTATTGGATAATTTCTAATTTTCGAAGAACTAATGTTTGCGTTTAAGAACAAGAAAGTAACTTTGAGCATTTACTGTAATATTATTTTAATGTGATTACAAATATCAGTTTATTTAAAATGTTAATGTTGACTTTCTTACATTATTAGTTGATATTGTTTATTTAAAATATTAGTGTTGATTTTTATTTTATTGATTGATAATACTAATACCAAAAATGTGTAGTTATTTTTTTTAATGTGACGTTTTTTCATTATTATTCCCTGCTTTGAGGCTGCAGTTATAAATTATTTTTTATAAATCGGAATTTTTGCCTATATTTAATGTATAAAAAATGCGAATTTTACTCGAAATCCATAAACGATATCGAAATTTTGTAAGAGCAAAAAAATCTTCTAAAATAGTGCTTATTTTTAAAAATATAAATTCTGTCGTCATTGGCATACACACAAAAAAGTTACGGGATAGCCAGTGGCGTACAGGCACTAGAAAGAGAACATCCTGTATATGTATTCTCACCAAATTCTATATTTACCTTGCCCTTACATAAAAAAAATAAGTGTATCAAATTTGAAGTTTCTAAGAAAAATAGTTTTCAAATTATTTGAAAAAAACTAGGTTATCTATTCTATATTTAGAAGGCTATATCTCAATAGGCGTGCACTTTTGTATATAGGTAAGTTAGGCTAAATAGTCTTATTTTTATCCAAGGAACCTGTGGTCAAGCGTTGTCCATCCTTTTCAGGGACACCCTGTATATGAAAAACAGGAGCTGATTTAAAAATAAATTACACAAAAAGCTGGTTAAACAATGCAATCATCAGAGATCAATCACCAAAGAAGTATTTTATATTTTTGTTCTCTCATCACTTTTGACAAAAATGAACACGAAAAACAGCTGCTACAAATATACAGGGTATTCCACTAAAGAGGGATTCTTCAGTAACACACTTGAGACTGTTTCATCGGGCTGCCTTCCTATATAATTGTGATATATTAATATTTAATTTTATGATTTCCAAACAAGGCAAGCTGCTTGGTGAAATAATCCCTAGTAATATGTAAAATAAAAGTGTATTTTTTTTTATTTTTTTGTCTTGCTGCACTCAAATGGTATATTTATACTGAATTATGATTGTCAATATATGAATAAGAAATTACAGTTTATAGACAATGGCAAAGGCAGTATTAACTCAAAAATGGCGGTGATGTGTCATCTTAATCTTAAGTCTCTTTATTATTATTTCTAAATCGTATAATTATATTGAACGATGTTTCAGAGAAGAATTACAAAAGCTGCAATAAGGAAAACAAATGCTTGCCTTTAAAGGATTGCAGACCATACATGGATCTCACCAGCAAAATGGAAAAACCATTGAAACCAGTGGTTGTTGAATTTTTAAGGTCCCAACAGTGTGGATTTCAGGAGGACTACCCCATGGTATGCTGTTCGCTTCTACCCAAAAATTTTCAAATTTTAAAACACAACAAGCCGGATTCGAGATCCATAAACTTCAAGAAGCACAACAAATTGTCAAGTACAGAATTTGACCTAAAGGATACTTTTAGTAAAGTTGAGACCACTGCTAAACCGTCACTGTCTGATGGGGATGCAACGATTAAGGACAAATATGAAAATTTTAACGAGGGGTTTGATATTTCAGACTTTTTTGACTTTACAGGTTCATTTGACTTACTCGGAAGAAAGAGATTCAATAATGGTTTCGGAATCGATATAGAAATAAGATAAATTTTAGGACAATATAATTTTGAGTTTTAATATACATCTGTTGCTGTTAAATACATGAATGAAATATATATTTGTTAGACACCACATTGATATTTTATAATTTTGTATCTTTGCATTATTTTTACTATAAACTTCATATTCAGCTGATGATAGGAAAATATTGAATAGTTTCTTACGTACAAGGAGTTGATCTGAAAATTAAAAAATTTCTTTATTTTTTGATTTCATTTTATCCAATCTTATTTCCATGAAACAAACAAAATGATTTTGGTGTACTTGCTTTAATTAAATAAACCAATTTAAATGGTAAAAGTGGGATAAACGAATAAATTTCGTGATGACAATAAAATAATGAAAAATACAAGTTTGGCTTACACAGAATTTGTAACCATCTCTCCTCCATATAAATGGAACATATTTAGTCCAGACGGTATCTGTTTCAAAAAGCCATATTTGGGTGAATCGTGTATCCACGGAGATTTTTGGCTTTTTGGCTTTCAAATATCACTAGAAATGAAAATTTTTCTATGCGCATAAAAAAAACGTGGGCTTAACTTTTGGCGGCACAATATGTTAAAAAAATTCGAAAAATGTCATATTTTTCTTCCTATTTAATTATGTATCTTTTCAAGAGTTGATTTTAGGCGAAAATGGAAGAGGAAAAAAATGTTTGTAATTAAATTTTTTACAAAACATGACTAGTTACAAATCGAATGAATCATGATTATTATGGTAAAAATCGAAAAAATCACAAAAATGGGGTTAAAAAACAATACTTTTTAGGGAATTTTTTTGGTGTATTTAAATTGGGTGTAGGACCTTTATACTTGGCTCAAGAAAACTTCATGTTATGTAGAATCATCACACCAAATTTCATCAAAATCGGTTCGATAGATTTTGCATAATAATTTTGCAATCCAGATTTTGAAAAAAAAATTGCAAATTTTCAAAATTTTGCACAGCAAAAACCAAGGCCCTTAGATACTTGAAAATTTAATCACATATAGAAGGGCTCTCAAGCTTTCAAACTTTTTTTGAAAAATTCGAATCCGTCAATTAGGAGAGCTCTGGCGCTTGTTTAAACATTGGTCGAATTTTTGTACTTATAAACAATTAGAACTTTGTGAATATTCAATCAAATCAAATTTTTTAAAGCAGGTTTTAAAAGTTCTTGCAAAGACGCTTCTTTAAAAAAAAAACAGATCGATTGATCAATTCGTTACGTAGTTATAGCCGATCAAAGTTAACCGTCATTTACACTAAATGTACTGGGACATCCGGGCTAATTTTTCGAAAAATATCTTTGGTATTCTGAGTACTTACCAGGTCTAAGATTACAATAATTTTCTTCATTGGCAACCTATTTTAAAACGTGTTTAAAGTTATTTATGCAAGAGAGAAATTCAATAAAATCGTACGGGTGGTTGTGGTGGGGGAAGCAGAGAGCGCGGCGTTCGGCCTGCTCGAAATTGAATCGGCTATAACTACGTAACTAATTGATTGTTTTTTTTTTAAAGAAGCGTCTTTCCAAGAACTAATTGACGGATTCGAATTTTTCAAAAAAAGTTTGAAAACTTGAGTGCCCATCTATATGTGATTAAATTTTCAAGTATCTAAGGGCCTTGGTTTTTGCTGTGCAAAATTTTGATTTTTTCAAAATCTGGATTGCAAAATTATTATGCAAAATCTATCCAACAGATTTTGATGAAATTTGGTGTGCTTTCTTGAGCCAAGTATGGAAATCCCAACCCAATTTAAAGACCTCAAAAAGATTCCGTAAAAAGTAATGTTTTTAACCCCATTTTTGCGATTTTTTTCGATTTTTACCATAATAATCATGATTCATTCGATTTGTAACTAGTCGTGTTTTGTAAAAAAAATAATTACAAACATTTTTTCCGCTTCCATTTTCGCCTAAAATCAACTCTTGAAAAGATACATAATTAAATATGTAGGAAGAAAAATATGACATTTTTGGAATTTTTTTAACATATTGTGCCGCCAAAAGTTAAGCCCACGTATTTTTTATGCGCATAAAAAATTTTTAATTTCTAGTGATATTTGAAAGCCAAAAACAGATAGTCTAGTCTAATTAGTAAGTGTCATCTGGAAGAAATGGTCACATAGAAACTATTTTTTTTTGCAATACTTAGTTACAAATACAAGGCGTTTGTAAATAAGTGCGAAATATTTTAGGGGGTGGTTGCTGTTTTTGAGGAAAAAGAAACATTTTATTGCAAGTTGTGTATTTTTAATTTCTATTGATACATTATCTAGTAGGTTACTGTCAATATTTCTAAATAAAATACAGCCATCAATTTCGAGTCAATATCTTTAAAACTCTGAAATAATTAATAAAAATAAATAAAATATTAAAATTTAAACACTCTGTATCTTCCGCACCGTTTTATTATTACACCGAGGTTCATTCTACCAACTGAAATGAAAGTGTCCACAACAAAATCAACAAACTCTTTTACTAAATATGTTTCACAAAAAACAATTCTGTACCAGAGACATCATTATACAAATTTGTGTATTTTCTGTCAGTGAAAAACAATGTGTAAAGCCATAGCCTTGTGTTTTATACCACACAAATATGTAAATATAGGTTGATAGACAATACACCAAAAAATTATAATGTAACTTATCCCTCAAAAGGTTTGAAACCACTTATTGACCAGAGTCCAACTTACTCCCTTTAACTCGCACGTTTTTCTATTCAAAATTTTCGCATGAATTTTGTTATCGTGGGTTTTTGGGGTCGCTGATTACGAATCTGAATAAAAGATGTTGGATCCAATCTGGTGGATGTAAAAATTGGATAAGTATTCCAGATGATATCTAAAACTTGTTACTCGGTGGTTTTCGCTAATCACCAATATAAGTTTTTAATTCTTAAATTTATTTAAAATAGCGGACCCAAACTTGGTATTTACCACCCAAAAAATGGGTTATGAATGTTTAAAAAATTGAGTCATTTGCGCAAAAATAGAGAGATATAATGAGCAACAAAGAATATAAATTCGATTTGCAGTGTTTTTCAAATACTTTTACTTACCAAGAAGAAGGGAGTGATAATACCATACGCTTAAATGGGAAATACAGGGTGTACGAAGTTTGACTGCCGTTACTTCAACATGAGATAGACTAATCATAAATGAACAAAAAAATTGTATATTACAGGGGCGTAAGATCAATAGTTTTCAAAATACAGCGAGTATTAATATTGAGGAGTTTCATTACAACGTGACAACAGCGCTTAATCTAATGTTACAGTGCTGATGTATACCACGTGTGCACGCGGCAGACTTGTCCTGCGGAATAACAAAAATATAAATAACTATTATTGTGAAACATTTAGTAAATTTCAAAACAATTTAATTCTATTAGAGCACCGACCCCCAAGGAACTAAATAAATTTGGCAATTAAAAACTTGTGACAGTTGTCATGTTGATTGTTATTATACTTACCTGTCACGGCCAACCTAAAATATGCGAAACAGATGGAAACACCATTTTAAGAAAAGGGATATGTTTATTCGTAAATAAAATGAAAACCATTAGGTTTAGGTATAGGGAAACTTTCACAAAGTTACACTTAATTTTAGTGCAGAATGTAAAAAATTAGGGGTTTCCATTTAAAAATTTCGAGTTTTCCACATTTCCTGAACTTCATATTAGATCATTCTTTTTGACCACCTTGTATAAAAACTGGAAAATTTTCATGTCAAATTCGATAAATTAGGTCTTCCTCTACAAAATGTCCAATTTGCACAAAAAAATAAACCTGTTTCCGGGAAAACTAAATATTGCTGATAGTCTGCATCTGTCAATTTTTGCTTAAAAATCAAAATCTCTAGGAAACGGTCAATCCTACGTTCGTGGTGAGACACCTTGTATATATGTCGCTTGGTAAATAAACCTATTCTATTAAATTTCCGAAAATATAATTCCTTCAAAAATAATTTCTATAAATTATTGTATTTTTTTTATACCAGTCTATACGTATCTAATAATATTGTATTGTATTGTACACCAGCATTAATAACCATCTATTGGAGAGACCAGCAATATCATACGTAATTAATCAATGGAAAAATTAAACTTTGTTTGACCATCAATTAAACTAGTCATTGACGCGCGTCAATCTAGCACCTTCTTAAATACCTGTTACGAATTTGCCGAAAGATAATTTAAATGCCCTATTAAGGGATTACCACCCTACCTTTGCAAATCGGAATTTACCTGTTACTTACAAGTGTATTTGTAATTCAGTAAATAGAATCAGTTCATACCGATAGGTGTAACAAGGTGAATTGGTTTTTAAAATGACGTCTGTTGTGTATAATATTTACTACGTGATTTTTTTGAGCGTGTGGGTTGGACACATTCTTGCCGGAGGACTTCTTATAAGTAAGTGTTTATCATGCCCATAAATTGCTTCATTGGAATTTTTATATCTAAAAGCTTGTTAATATTCTAGCGCCAAAAGTAATGATACTAGTTGTTAAGGACACTGAATATATCTATTTTTAGTTAATTTATAATAATGTGGATCTTTGAGATCAAAATATTAGAATCTTTTTGATATTCATAATTCCTACGCGTATGTAACTTTTTTTTTAACCATCTTAGGAATAAAAAGGTAGACGTTGGACTTTACGTTGAAGGCAGCTGTTCAACTCTATACTTTAACAGTATTACTGCTTAATAACAATTTATAAATAGTGAGTTTGTAAGAAAATAATTGCTACAGAAAAGTGGTTATTTGTACTTGGAAAATTACAAACATTGTTTAGGTTCTATACTCATCAATATTATCTTCTCTTGTTTTACTTGTTTCGCTTTACTTTTGTAAATAGCTATTTTGAAAAAAATTTTAGAATATTGATCACTTTATTTTTTTTGCGTCATAATTATATTCTAAATTATTTTATGCAAACGTCTCGAAATTAATTAAATTTTCAATGTTTCTGTAACAATTGGAAACGACTTAAAATTTAGTATAGACATTTTGCGTCGTAGAACTTTGTTATTAATAGTGCAACCTATAGAAATAATATAGAAATAATCACATCACTTTTTTTACTGTAAATTTTGAGTAATTCAGTAAAAAACTGTAACATATCGAGGGTTTCATGTGAAAATGTGTATTAGGGATGGTAAATTATAAAATATTGATATTTAAACATTTTATCATACCATTACCATAAAAAACATAATATTTTAAATCAATTCCTCCATTGATAAAGTTTTTGATTAAGAAATCAGTATCCTGTTAATAAACATGTGCCCTTTTCCACAAAAACGTTTTACTTAATTTAAAGAAGATATTATGGGAACAATAATACGCCCTTTTTCCATAAATCCTAGATATAAAACGGCTAGAACAAAATTTAGCCGCAGGCTCCATTCCAATTTGGATCATCCCTGATTAATTAAGATACAAGGGGCTGAAATTGAAAAAACATAATAATGAATTTGTGCTCAATACAAAAATAAAATTACAATCAATTGTAAATTTTATTTTGGACGAAATTGATCTCTTATTTGCGTATCTATTACCGCTTTGGTACAAATTAGCATTATACAGATTGTTTTACCTCAATTTTATAAAAATATAATAAAACAACTGAAGTCACAAAAAAGAAGAATTTACGAAATATTCATTTTTAATATTAAATCTTACAGGATAAACACAAAACAAATAAATTTTCCAATTTTTTTTATCTAAGTATACCAAAATACATTTCTGAAATAGAAGAACTAGAGAAAACCTAAAATATATTTGTATTTTTTTAATAAATAAATAAATAAATAAATATTGCCACTAAATGCACATCTTCAAGGATAAAACAAGGACTGTCCAAGACGACAAGACTAAGTATTCCTTCTTCCTCATTTCCTTGTCGGATTGCGTGAGGTAATGTAGTAAAAAAAATCGATTACTTCCGGGTTTTCACAAAAGTCTCTTAACTTTAAAATATTTAAATACTTATCTTCATTAATAGCTACCACAAATAAGTTCTGAAAGTAAAATAAACACCTATGAAATGAAAACAATAAATAAGAAATGCAATAATCAGAATGTTCTTAAAAATTGACATTCCCTGTTTTATTCTTGTATCCTTCAATAGTTGTTGAATCTTTTTTTAATATAAAAAAAAGGTAGCAGATGAATCAGAATAAATAAATCTTTGGGGTAGTGCGAAACTATCTGAAAAAAATTATCAACAAGTGTACTGAGACAAAGAAACGCTGATTTCGAAGATATTTTATAAAATAATTTACATAAATTCTGCATTTATCTATACGTTATCATTTAATAAATTGCTAATTTGTACCAAAAAGGCAAAGCAAACAAGTAAAGAGAACATTTTTTATCAAAATAAAATTTGTGTTTTAAAAATATCAGAATACTTCTTTCCAGTGGCGTGACATAATTTTTTTTTAAATCTTTAATGCTTAAAGAACAATGTTCTTAATATAATTGTTATTATGATACTTTTTCAATTTTCCTCGAAAATAATATTTGTTAATAAAACTTTTTAAGAGTAATTATTATTTTTTTCTGTTAGTTACATTTTACAGGATTAAAGCTTGTTTTACCCAAGACATTATCATAACCATAAATTTGATATTAATAGTGAAACGTCAAATTTGGCACTGCAGAATTTTGGCAGTACAATCAAGACACTTCCGACATAAATAACAAAATATACTTTAAAATTAGATTCATTAATAATTTTGAAGAATTTGACTAAAATCCAGAAAATTTCATGCACACGTGCCCATACAAGGTCTTGTGTAAAATCTAGTGTGTAAAAAAATTAAAATTTGTTCCAGTAATTAAGTCACCTAGAGTGTTATAACTATACGCCAAGTCGACAGTGTATGTATAATGTACGTCTACACCCTGTATATTTTCATATTTCAATTCTTCTCGAAATTCATATATAGCACAACACGCACCTAAATTAACGATTTTTGAGATATCGGACTTTGAAAGTAATTTTTCACTACTCTCAAATTTATAAAAAAAAGGGCCTCAAGTTATGGATATTTATTTTGAAAATAACACAAAGTGGAGGATGTGGATATCATTTATTGTTTTTTTTACAGAAAATAAAAAAAACAATAATGGTTCAGGGTTGATAAAAATGCATGAAACGAAAAAATATATATTTTAATGAATGTCCTGGATATTTTAAATTAAATTAAACAATAGTTATGCCAGAATAAGAAATAAGAGAAAACAAGTTGTAATAAACAACAAATATTTTCTTTGAAATTCTATTTTATAAGGTGTTCAAAGTGTGTTCATTTACCTCCTGACAGTAGTGAATTCGCTGAATAAAATTTTGTGTCTTTTCGATAGCTATTGAAAAAAATTTTGATTGATAAATCAACCAAGAGAAATCGCTGGAAATAGTTTTCAAGTTCGTAGCTCGGCCGCTAGGAGAATTTTTTTCAGTAATGTTAGATGGACTTTTCTCAAAAATTTTAAATGCAATGCTATAGTTTTCTTTACATAAATGAATTTAGCACAACAAATTGGTGAATATAGTATAAGTTTGAAATTTCTAACGAAAATGTTTATTGGCGTTATTTATGCAAGGTTAGGTTTCTTAAAAAAGTGATATAGCAGGATAATATTTTTTATAAGTTAGTTTGAAAAGGGAAGAGCATAAGAATAGCTACATTTTGACGCCAAAAAGTGTTCGATATCTTTTTTGTTATCAAGTTATTCGCAAATTAGTGGGACACCCTGTATATAAACTAATAAACCTGTAGGACATTACATTATTTAATGTAGCTTATACGACTCAATGGACCAATTTCCTTTATTCAAATATTTGTCACATCGTAATACACGTTTTAGTCGAAATTTAAATTTCCGCACCACTGGTAGCGTTCTTTAAGTGATATAGGCATTAATTTGAGACCAATAGAAACTGGCTATTCCAATTTCTTACTTACCCGCTCACTAAAATTTTATGTCACAACTGATTTAAACTTGTCATGTAGCTTGACAAAATCCATCTTAGCCTTAATGCGCAGTAGCAAAACCTTCTGTCTTCGTCACAGCTATGACGGGCTCAATTAAAGAACAAAGCCCACTGCGCATCACGCGGCAAAGTCGATTTTGATCAAGCTGTAGGTTTCTTATTTATTTATAACAAATACAATTATTTATAGATTTCCCATCAATTTGTGAAAGAAGGGGACAAATATGTATCGAAATAAGGAAATGTCCGTTTTTTGACGACCTACTCAACAGGAGTTCCATACCTCGACCGAGAAGCGTCATAGAAAAAATTCGTGAAAACCATTGCTGGCTCGTTAACAACACCCCCTATGTGTGTTGCGACAAACCCACACCACCACCACCGCCGCCGCCATCTACAACGCTACCACCACCACCACCACCAACACCACCACCAACACCACCTCAACTACATAGGGAAGAGAGGGATGACATGTTGACTAACATATTCGATGCTCTCGACAATGAAGTCAGCAAACATAAAAATTTCAATTTGCTGAGGAACGACATATGTGGACCAATTTACACAGATTTCAGGATAACTGCTGGGAAGAAAACGGCGCTTGGCGAATTTCCGTGGATGGCTCTGATTGCTTATCACACAGGTAAGTTACTAATTAGTACAACAAAATTTGGTCACAGATTCTTAAGACAAATTTAGGGGGCCCGTATTTTTTATTTTTGCCAAGTGGCTCCCTCTTTCGGAGTTACAATCCCCTGAAATCCATCCCTAAGAATAATAATCTTTTTTTATATCTCAGAACCCAGTTGTACGAGAATCACTAAATTTGGTAGACAGGGGTTTTGTGACATGTGGAATCTGATGGTGATACGCTTCTTGGCCCTTTAGGACAATTTTTCGTGGGGCCCCTTGTCTTTGGAGCCAAAAAAATTTGGTCGCAAGAGAATGTTTGAAATTAATCCATCTACCATCTGTTAAAGTTGTAAAGCTTCTAGAACACCCTGTGTAGCAATTTGGAATGTTTCATTGACTAAATTCTGAAGTACTTTTATATTGCTGAAAATCATGTTTTTTGAAATACGTATTAACGCATAATAAAAGTTTTAATTCTACCATGAATCCTAAACTGATTTTTATATTTTTAGATAACGGTTTGGATTTTAGATGCGGGGGAACTGTTATAAATGAGAGATATGTGCTCACTGCAGCCCATTGTATATTGAGTTCCAGCATGTAAGTATAATTTCTAAATAACATATACAGTTTTTATAGTTGACCAAAATATTTTGTTTTTCCGAAAATATTTTGCGTACAGTACAGCAGGTAACACTTCAATGTGTCAAAAATGAGGGAGCGTTTTAGTTGTCTAAATTTAAGGATATTTTTTATATAAATATTTGTCCCTGAAGTATTTTTGAGATACAGGGTGTTAAGGTTCAAGAGTACTCGTATTATCAGGTCCATCAAATCCAAAAATGAATTAAGTAAGCAGTGAAGCAATTTCAAACTTACTTTGTGAAATTATTAAAATAAATTGTACATTTATTTAAACGTATGTTTTTTTACATATTGCTATTGAGCTAAGACTGCAATTTTATATATGCATTTTGCACGTAGAATTTACTGCCGATATCTTGTTTGTTCTAAAAACGGCACCGTCTATTTTAAAAACGAAGATATCAAGAGTGAATGCTTGTATATGTAAGACAATGTTCTTAAGTTTAGATAAGTAAAACGCTCTTTAATTTATAACACAAAATATTACACCTTATACAGTACACGCCTAAAGTATGGAATAAATTCAGTAAAAACGAAACAACTTTTTTTTGGAAAAAATCCTCGAACATGTCGATTTTTAATTTAAAAAATACATATTTTAGCATAAAAGGCGACATTTTTTTTAAATATCAACCTCCTATTTTTTTCTTGATTCTGAAAGATCGTTTCATTGTCGCTCCGACAGTATTAAAATGTTGCCATCTTACATAGGAAAGTTTTCGAGTAAATGACGATTAAATGTAAGAAAACCCAAATCAATTAAAATAAAGCAAAAACGTTATCAAATTTAGTTTTTCAAAATGCCTGAAATTTTTTATGGATCAGGTAGATGTAAATTTTTACAAAGTGTCACTGTCATACCGACTTTCTAAGTATTGTAAGCGATAAAAAAATTATTATTGAATTTAAAGTATTATGGCACATTTAACTGTCACTCAAAGAATTGAAATTTTAATTTTTATCAGATGCGGGGATAAAACTAGAACGCAGCAGGAAGTTTGCGATTTATTTAATGAAAAATATTCAGATCGCCGTATCAGCCAATCAACAGTCAGTAAGATAGAATCTAAATTTGGAGAAACTGGCAATGTTGTAGATATTCCAATACCTGGATGTCCAAGCGTTAGTGAAGATCACAAACAGAACATTTTGATAAGTATGGTAGATAATCCTCATAATACTTCACGATTGGTTGCATTAAACAATGAAATTAGTCAGACCACAGTGCTACGTATCCTGAGGAAGGAAAAATACCATCCCTTGCAGGAACTCAATGAAGACGATCCCGACCGCCGCTTACACTTTTGTGAAATTATGATGGACTTATGTCAAATAAATAGAGATTTACACCGGCAAATACTTTTTTCAGACGAGGCCATGTTTTGTCTCAGTGATATAGTGTACCGTCAAACTTGCAGGTATTGGAGTCGGGAAAATCCTCATTGGATGGCAGAGACACATACCCTACACCCACAGAAATTAAATGTGTGGGCTGGAATAGTTGACAATAGAATAGTAGGGTCTTTCTTCTTTGAAGGAACCCTTACAGGAGAAAGATATTTAGAGTTTTTACAAAATAACCTTGTTCCAGCACTTGCAGTAATTTTTCTTAACAATAATGACCCTGATATTCCTGGTGACACCATATGGTTTCAGCAAGACGGTGCACCTTCTCACTATGCGCGCCCTGTTCGAGATTTGCTGGACAGTTGTTTTCCTAGGAGGTGGATCGGCAGACGAGGACCGATAGAATGGCCCGCGAGATCTCCAGTTCTTACACCCCTGGACTATTTCTTATGGGGCTACTTAAAGTCCAAAGTGTACGTTAATAGACCACATAATTTAGAAGAACTCCAAACTTGTATTATAGATGAAATACACAGAGTTACTCCAGAAATAATTCATAAGGATTTTTCCCAAAAAAAATTTGTTTCGTTTTTACTGAATTTATTCCATACTTTAATCGCGTACTGTATATTTCTGTATATTTGCTGTTAGCAAATGGTATTTCCATTTGTACTGTTCATTACCTTTCTCTTATACCATTCTATTATTCATTTGTTTAGAGTTGGGGTAAGGTTGGGGGAGCATAATTTGAAAACCATAAAAGACTGCGACACGGACAGAAATGAATGCGCGCCTCCAACTCAAGATTTCTATATCGAGGACGTAAAAATACACCCGCTTTATAATTCCAAGACGTTCAACAATGACATTGCTTTGATCAGATTGGCAACTCCGGCCAATTTCAGTTTTTGTAAGTATATCTGCATCTAAGCTAATAAACATTATATTATTACTTCATATTCAAGATTTGGTTTTCTTGGGAACTTGGTTCTTTATAAATAAAATACTCGTAATAGTATAACAGATGTTCAGATGACCCACGGCGCAGTCGTTAACGGCAACGCGATGCTTGAGGGAGAAGAGCCAATTGAATCAGTTAATAATAAAGAACCACCGGCGAGTCGCCACGTGTTTTCTGTGTAAAGATTATATTTTCCAATTTTCCATAACTTGACTTGTAACTTTGTAACCCTAAATAAATAAAAATCATGCAAATGGCATAATAGCAATTTTCTCAAGGTCGTTTCTCTCCCGACCTAGAGATTTATCGGTCTATTATTTTTTCATATTTAATTTAAAATAATTTTCCAACATCAATCTAAATAACTAGAAACACTTCACAATGGAGAATAATTAAAACTAATCTCCAGTGTGAAGCATGATCAAGAGCGGAACGCTATAAAGGACCAATTTTTCAAAAAGTTCAAAACTATAATGTATTGTTTTTAACTATATACTCCAGTCGAATTCTATTGCACTGTATGACGGAGAAGAGTATGTAGAATGATAATATCAAAAAAGTAACTCGAAAGAAATGAGGCTAAGTTGGCAAATTGCAAATTTACGTTTTTTTTTATTTTTTGCTGTCCACGAAAATCTAGACGACTTATTGGAATATTAGTTATTTTATGTTGTAGGCAATTAAATTACCTACAATTTAAGGTACCTAGAGTCATTTTTCACTAATTTGTTAATTGTAAAATAAAGCTCGAACGTGGAAATATCAGTTTTCAAAAACTGGGCATTATTATTGCAAAAGGCATTGTGTTAATTAATTTCGTTTGTTTTTTGAAACTAATTGTTTAATCATTAAACGCTAATTTTAGAAATTAATATCGTAGATATAGGTTCTAATTTATCCAAAGAAAAGTTTCGAAAAACAAACACTTTAAAAAGTTGAAATTAGTAACCTTTTACAACTAACAAAGGACTTGCAAAACAGCGTTGTAAACAAATTGTCCCAGGTTCAGGCAAAAGTCGCTCGGGAATTCGCCCGAATTTTTATATAAAATAGAGCTTATCTTAATAGTAATTTTTTTAAAAAGAGAAATGACCCCAAGATAACTTTTTTTTTATAATGTTAATTGTTAATTAACTATTGGACGTATCGGACCGGGATTTTACAGACGGTTAAAGAAAAGGTTAAACTTTTATTTCCAAAAAGTGTTACGTTGACAATTCATGTAATAAATGCGCTAGCAGCAGTAAAAGTTAACGTTGATGAACCGGCCCGCGCACGCGCGTGAACGCCGCTCACGGTCACATGTGAGTTTTTTGAACCGAATTTAAAATGTTCAAGTAAAAAAACTCGTGCGCGACAAGAACGACGTTCACGCGCACACGCGGGCTCTGCGCTCCTTCTCCCGTGTGCAAGCCGTTCATTAACGTTAACTTTTACTGCACCAGCGTGCGTTTATTACGTGAACTATCAATGTAAAAGTTTCTGAAAAGTTTAACCCTTTCTTTAATTGTCTCTAAAATCCCGGCCCGATACGTCCAATAGTTAATTAACAATTAGGTAACGCTATCTTGGGAACTATGAGGCGTAGGTGATTTCTTTGTTTTTTAATTGCCGTAAAAATAAGCTATATTTAATGTTAAAAGAGCGAATTCCCGAGCGGTTTTTGCCTGACTTTGTTAGTTGTAAAAGTCTACTTAATTTCAACTTTTTGAAATTTTTCTTTTTCGATATGTTTCATTGAATCAATTAGAACCTATATCTACGATATTAACTTCTAAAATTAACATTTAAAATTAAACAATTAGTTGAAAAAAAAAAAACGAACGAAATTAATTAACAAATACCTGGAGCTACAATTTCACAGTTAATCGAATCGGCCTTTGGCACACATGTTGGTCTTTAGATTGACCGTGCTTTCTATAAATTTCATCAACATCCATGGGTTTTTGCAATAATAATGCACAATTTTCGAAAACTGATTTTTACAAGTTCAACCTTTATTAAACAGTTAACAAATTGGTGAAATATGACTTTCGAAACCATACATTGTAGGTAATTTAATTGTCTATAACATAAAATGACTAATTAATTTTCTGACAGGTCGTCTAGATTTTCGTGGAAGTAAAAAAGTGAAAAAAACCCTTGCCAAAATTGCCACCTATTTGCATTGTGCTAACTTAGCGTCACTTCTTTCGAGTTACATTTTTGATATTATCATTCTACATACTCTTCCTCGTCGTAAAGTGCAAAAAAATGTCTACTAATAATTTTTTCACGTTCAAACTCTACTTCGACTGGAGTAATGTATTTGTTGTAGTTTTTCAATTTTTCTTTTGGGTTTATATGCAACGTACCCACCTTTACATTACTAATTAATGTATTTTTTTAGCCAATGTTCAACCCATATGTTTACCGTCAAATGAGTTCGATACGATTGGAAAAAATGCCATAGTATCGGGATGGGGAGTTACAGAAACTGGTAAGCTATTCAAACTGGTTTTTCTTTCTCAACAAATAAATATTCGGAACTAGAAATACTACAAAATAGTTAAAGGGGACTCAGCTGAGTTGGCATATATTTTTTTACGTCATATAATTTAAAAAGTAATATACAGTTAAATCAAACACGAATATAAGTTTTGGTATTATTGTAGGTAGGTACTAGCCATAATTAAAATGGCATGGTACCATCCCAAGATCAACTGTAACTGTTTCATTCAATATTTTCAACCTATAGAATGATTTATCCGTAACATTTTATTTTTCTGAAAAATATATCCACGTAAAAAATCATAGCAGACCAGGCATTCGAGACAATAACGGGAAGTCAATATTTGCCAAATGATGCCCTTTCAGGGCAGGAGTCACAAAAAGAAAGTTCCACTTGATTCCGCCAGCCTACTTGAATTTAAGGTATTAACTTGAAAAACCAGAATACACGCTGTATTTTTTTTTTAAGTTTAAGGGTAGTATATTATGACAAGTTCAACTGTATGTCCTGTCAATATCATTTTGTAATAAATCACAGTCCTTTTAAATTTTAAGTAATCAGCGGACGATTGATATTAAGCAGATTAGTTCGGAAATCATTTATATAATGTATAAACAAGAAAAACCCTAAATTAGATCCCTGCGGGATACTTGAAAAAACCACGAATTTACTTGAAACCTTATTCTCATACTACGAAAGATCTATGCAAATGCAATATTAAGACAAAAATGGCATTGGAAGTGTGCTAATCAACAAGCGAATTTATTGCCACAGTCGATTTTGTGTATATTATTTGTATAAATTAGAAACATTTTACAGGTTTCAAGAGTTCAGAGCTATTGAAGGTGTCTGTTCCAGTATTACCAATAGCGATATGTCAACGGAACTACAAGAGGTTCGCGACCATCACCTCCAACCAGATCTGCGCCGGGGGTTACAAGGGAAAAGACTCATGCGGGGGCGACAGCGGAGGACCCCTGAAATACATGGGACTCATTGAAGGTACACCCAGATTTATTCAATACGGGATTGTGTCTTACGGTCCTAGGCACTGCGGTACTGACGCACAACCCGGCGTATACACCAAAGTGTCTAAATATTTGGAGTGGATTCTGGATAATCTGAGGCCAAACGAAGACGAAGACGAAGCGCAGCTTGATTAAGACGAAGTGCACCTGGATTGAAGATGAAGTGCAGCTTGATTAAAACGAAGTGCACCTGGATTGGAGACGAAGTGCACCTTAATTAAACCATCCCCAATTTATTTCCATATATTTCCATAATTTATTTGTAAATAGTTAACATAGCTTTATATAGATGTATATTTTGTTGTGATACGTACTTGTAAATTTATATTAATAAATATTTAAGAGTGACTTTACAGAGAAATAGGTGCTATTTGATTAAATATATTTTTTTCTTTTCAGTAAAAAATATTACAAATGCCATTAAATTAACTAATTGGCAATTTTTAAGATTATACTGACGTTAACTCTTGCCTGTGAGGCATCCTACAGTAGATTGTACGATACGAACTTTGACAGATGGTGGCTGAGTTAATTTCAAACATTTTTTCTTATATGAACATAGCCCCGAATCATTTTTGTTTAGAAGTTACAAGCATTTTTAAAAAATATAACTTCATATTTCAATCAAAGTAGCCTAATAAAAAAAATGATGGGTTATTTTGTTTATTTGACACTTAGTGTTAAAGTGCTAAATAAAAAATGCACTTCTTTACAACTGAAAAGTATCAAGATATCGTCTTTCTATTCCAATGGGAATGCCAGACAAGCAGCCCGAGAATACCGGCGAAGATACTCAGACATCAACCTGCCCACACAGTCTTTAGTGCATCATTCCGTAGACTTCGAGAAGAAGGTAACCCCGCTCCAAAAAGGCTATTCGTACTATCGAAGTGAATGTACAAAACGAAGAAGATATAATAGTAATTGCTGGTTAACTGATCATTTCCCGAATAAATATGTACCTAGGTGAACAAAGTCCAATAGTATGGATATCGCGTTCGCCAGATCTAAATCCTTTGGACTTTTATTGTTGGGGACATATGAAGCAGCTCGTCTACCATGTTGAAATCACTACCCGTCAGTAGATACTTGAAAGAAAGCAGCTAACGAGATAAGAAATTATCCAAATCTCATTCGTTAAGTGATAGAATCTTTAGTTCGCCAATGTGGGGCTTGCATTCGAGCCTCGAACTTTAAATAAAAATAATTATTATTGTTATACCATCGTTTTTATTTATCAGGTACCATCTGTTACAGTTTGTCGTAGAGCTTATAGAACACCCTGAATAATAAGTTTAAAAGAAAATACCCATCTTGTTACATTAGTCAAATAATTAATAACATAAAGCATATCATCATAATAAATTTAAAAAGTCGTAATATACAGGGTGGGCCACCAGTAACGCCTCGGTCGCTAGGAACCAAATGGCAAATGCAAATGACCGATGATATATATGCTTTAAATTTATTAAATCACATCTGCCAGTCTACTTCCAACTTGTTTTCAGTTTACTGAGAATGATATTCGCCCATCTATTCTGAAGCTGAAAAACAGAATGACATGCAGAAATGATCATATTACCAGTTTTTTTAATAAAGTATTGCTGGGAAGTTTTAATTACATCATTGGCATTGCTTCAATTATTTAATATTATAGCCAATTCAGCAAGTTTTTATGATTTTTGGAATGCAGAAAGAATATGTCTTATACTTGGCGCGGCGATCTCGCGAATTTGAGATATAATAGACCTATAGCAATTTTGTCCAACTTTATCCAATATTTTCGAGATGTCTCTATATGTATACTCTAATCTTTAGTATTAATTGTCAAGGGTTATATTTCACTAAACCAACATGACTTTCTCCCGAGACGATCGATTGTATCCAATTTATATTGGTTTCAAATTGGGATTTAATAAGCTGAACAATTATGTATTGAAATTGATATGAAATTGACCCAACTCCTGCCTATACTCATCTACCCGATGAATCAAGTACTATTTGGATTAACTGACAAAGTATAATAAATAATAATATAGAATTTCACACAATAAATAGATTGAC
The DNA here is from genome assembly GCF_000390285.2 of Anoplophora glabripennis. NCBI lineage: Eukaryota > Metazoa > Arthropoda > Insecta > Coleoptera > Cerambycidae > Anoplophora > Anoplophora glabripennis. The sequence continues at coordinate 354,279 of NW_019416258.1, read as the reverse complement.
AAATAGCAATTGACATCAAGAAATTTTGAGAATTTATTAGTACTTTATAGTACTGGGAATGGTTATTCTTCGATTGCATTTGTTATCATATAATGCAAATGAAACTCAAGATACATAAGTTATTGTAAAATAATTTTTATTATTTTCTAATTAATGTGGGTATTTTAAATAATAAATAAAAATTGTCTCGTGTCTAGGCCTGCCAAAAATTATAATAACTCGTATTGTATCATTTTTTTTTAAGCATGATAATGCTTTCCAACTATCTCTGTTCTTGTTACTTTAGACGAAGGGAATAAGCTTAAACCATTACCTACATTTTTATATTTGTAGAACAGTTTTTATTACCTACGTACACTTCTATTTAAAATAATGCAATATCTATTCCTACAAAACGTGTTAACATAATTGCGGCAGGTGTTAATGATATGTCCTAAGTTTAACTAACACACTTATTTAATATTGTCTACAATCCAAATCAAATATCTGTCGATCCTGGTGTAAATAGCGGGCAAGTCCTCAATTCCACAAGCAACGGTTGATGCGAATGATACGATCCCAACCTGGAAGTTTCTTAGTTCATCATTTGCATCCAGTGAGGCGTTGAATAAGGGTCCACCGCTATCTCCTTTGCAGGCGTCTTCCTTTCGCCCATTTGCGCATATTTGGTTTTCTGTAATCGGTTGCACCTAGAGGAAGTCATATAATAAGTGCATAGTTCTTTACAACATTCAATCAGCATCTATGTCCAAGTCCAATGGTCTTTCAGAAAAAGCTTTTAAAAAATTGAAAGCGAAATAAAGAAGTAGCAAAAAAGGAAGCTCAGTCAATAGTAGCCATGAGTGTCTCATAGAATTCGCCAGAGTAGTAGAATTAAGTCTATAATACATATGTACTTAATTAAGATTTTTCAGATTTAATGACATCTTTGTTTATTGAATGCAAGAGCTTTGGGTCATTATAAAAATAGTGAAACCGCTCATTACCCTAGAATTTTTTATATATAATACTAAAATTGCTTCAGTTTTTAAGTAAATCAATTTTGCCTTACCTCTGGAGGAACTACTTTATTGCATTCTGATTGATTCCAAATTTGAACAAATGCAAATTGAAGAACTGGAGAACCTCCTACGTTTCCTGAAAAAGTACATCTTTCTTATTCTCAGCTGAACTGATCTAAAAACTAATGCATCAACAATGCTATTTCAGTGGAACATTTAATGCTTTGTACTCACTAGATTCGGTTTTCCCCCAACCGCTTATTGTAAATTTTTGGCCAGCTAAATCTGTGTTCTCCAAATTTCTTCCAAAAGGTAGGCAGACCGGCTGCACGTAATCTATAAACAGAGGAGGCAAAATCGTTAACTAACATAAATTATCATAAAAACACAGACAGGTCTGTCCATAAAGTTGCATAAAAACTTTTTGGAGTGAATTTAACCGTTTTTGCATCGCCTCTACTATTTTCAATCCCACAAATGTTACTTCAAACTATACATGAATCTTGGATACATTACTACCCATTAGAAGGAAGACATCAAAAAAGGTGCAATTGTGACTAGTACCCAATACCCTCACATGCTGATGAACAAGCTGAAGGTCGCGATATTATCGAAAGATCCGGTTTCACTAACCAAAAAGCTTTTTTTATGAAGAACATTCACAAGCTTGGACAGCAAGAGTGGTATGATGCAAGATGACTACGTCAAACTTTTGTTATAAGCTACATCACGTCAATATTTCTTAGCAATATTATTTATTTGTTATTGATACCGATTTTGTCAGAACATTCTTACAGAGTATACAGAGTGTTTCTAAAATATGGCGGAACCTTGGAGTCAAAATAGATTGTTTGGACATAATTTGCCTAGATATCAAAATGCACCTCAAACGTGTTACAGTCCTTTAAAGCTACAATGAAAAAAAGCAAAAATACAATTTTCTCCTAAACACCTGAAGATATAATTTTTTTTCAAATTTGGTTAATGATCAATGTCAATAAATAGCTATATTTTGAAGTGAATATCAATAAAATTCATTGACGGTATGGAGTATTGAAAAAACAAGGGCGACTACCCTTACATTACCCCCATCTCGTCAATAGATTTCAAAGATATTCTCTTGAAAACATGGGAAAACTAACTAGCATTGGTTACGAATGAAATTAAAAAATATATCTTTAGGTGCTTAAGAGTTTGTATATTTTCTTTTCTTTTTTCTTTCATTTCTTTTTCTTTTCATTTCAACTTTAAGGGATTGTAATTTTTTAAGGGCGTCATTTGGTATCTGGGTAAATTAGGTTCTAATAATCTATTTCGATTTTTAGTTTTCATCCGTACAAGTTTTGTTAAATCACCCTGTACAAAAAAACAAAATGGCACTCAAAAGTGATGTAACAGCATGCGTGTAGTTAACACTTGCCTGTAAACGTTATAGATGTCCTCACTTTGACTAGAGCTATATCGTTTTTTAAAGTTCCATGATCATAATCGGGATGCTGAATATTCTGCATTACAGGTAAATCCATAGGCTTCTCTGAACAATGTTCCACCCCTACAATCGTTGCACAGTCTTTTTCTGTTTGTAAGTTATGTTCGCCAACTCGAACGGTGACCCTAAAGAGATCGCAGTAAATAAGCAAAAACGATAATCAAGATTTTTAAAATGTTTAAAGTATGATGGTTTTTCTGATCTTCACCAGTTGCGGACTTACATTACACTTCCTTAGCCTTGGTTAGCAATCTTCGGCTCTCCTTGTTGTTCTTGGGCAAGCATTTGTGGGGGCAAACCCGCTATGAGAATCCTTAGACCTGCTCTGACGTTAATTTCGGTTCTTATTGTTGATTCTAAGGCCACAACAGATAGAACCGTTTTCAAATAATGGCGATCCACTGAGACGTTCCGTAGTAGTATCTGTAGCTAGTCACATTCAATGTTTACAAAAGTTTCGCCGTTCTTCACTGTCGGTATCTTTAGTGGTGACTCTGCAAAAGTTTCGCCGCGACTGATGGATTCTGATGGCGGGCCCACCACCACATAGCTTAGACCAAGAACAACAAAGGCAGGGCAAAGATTTCCAGCTAAAGATAAAGAAGTGTAATGCAGGTCTGTAACTAGTGGTAACCAGATACATAGGCCACGGTATATTAACCTGAAAAATCATGCTAGTTTGTATATTTTTAATATTGTTTTACAATTAATAGTAACAGAAAATCCTAATTTGTTAGTAGCTGAATCAATAGGAAACCTAATGGGTCTGTTACTTTTTAACGAGTAAATATGTAAATGAAAAGCAAATGTTCCACCAAATAGAACCTCTTTAGGTTCCTGTTTTTCAGTAATTTGTGTACAAATTGATAATGTCAAATTCATCACTAACCCATAGTTTTTTATACTCACAATTCATGTCTTTTGCCAACAGACAAGCAATGCGCAGCTGTTAGAATAAAACTGTCTGTAATTATAGTTCCTCCGCATAAATATTCTACAAAGTTGACGTTTCTTTCTAAAAAATAATTTTAATTTTTTAGAGTTCACAAGGTCACAATATTTTCCGTTTTGAGATATCAAACAATAAAGGTTTTGTAATAGTAATAAAAATATAAATAATAAGATTACTTTTATCGATATTTGTTACTGATAATGCTTACACATAAGGAAAAAAATACCAATAAATTCTAAAATCAGGTGCAAATCTTACTTACGTTTGTATCCTAGGAGAGCCATCCAAGGAAACTGACCCAGGTCAGCTGATTCACCCCCTAAAAATTTACAACACAAATAATAATAGCAAGTCATAGGATATTTTTTAGGATTTCTTTGCTAATTATACAGAGATCATAAAATGGGACAACATGCAAAAGTAAAGATACAAATATTAAGGCACCTAAAAGATGACAAAAGACGAAATGAGTGTGTGATTGTATTACGAAACGTTATTTTTTTTGTAGACACCAACTAATCCCTGAAATAGCCGTGCTATAGTTAATTCTCGTATTCAGTGTTTTTATGTAAAAGTAATTGTATACCCATTTTGTAAGAAGTTATTTTCTGGAAAATTTATTCAGTAAACAAAAAATAACGTTCAATGTGCAGATATGCATAAATTCAAATTTTGTAAGTTTTTTGAACGAGTTCTAAAAGCTAGTTTAAAAATAAAGAAAGTGTTACTAAAATAAAAAAAGAAAATGTTACTGAAAACGTTTTAGAAATATTGACAGGTTGGTGTGGTTTGATAAGTTCATTAAGATTTTAATATAGGTATACCTAATGAGTGATTATTTCTCTGATTCATTATGGCAAAAAATTTGTATTTTTTTGTTTATTATTTGGAAGGTTTATCTTGTTTATTATTGCAATATCTCACAGAACAACGGAGGGAAAAGCAATAAAAATCTATCTTATCATAATCCTTAGAAAAACATTGTAAAATCTATAATAATAAAAACAATGCAATTTCTTTTTTTAATTCAAGATTTCTTTTATTACCAGAGGGAATCAATGTACACTTCCAACGAAGAGTAAACAAGTTATTTTAAAGATTAAAAACTACATACTTATTTCACCCAAGAATAATTTAATAATTTTGTGGTAAAACTTCTATCCAGGTATATATTTCCACCGTATGGTGGTAATTTTTTTTGCACAAACATACCCCTGTTTTGGAAAACAACTTTCAGATGAAAGACTTTCTCTCTTTTATACTTTCTGTTTTTATTAGTTCCACAAATTTTCGGCCTTGTATATGTGACAACTTACACAGGCATCATAAATGATTATACGCCATACGAAGTATTTAGGTAAAATTATCTACAGGTAGGGAGGGTTTCATTATCAAATTTTTCGAATCATTAAATGGTATAATTCTTACACAATCCTTCCTTTCATAATTGTCTGATTAATATAAGGACACTATTTTATTTCGAAAGAATTATTATAATCCTTGCATATTTCTTTCTCGGAGAGGATTAGGTACATTACACGACAGTAATAAATCATTTTAAGTAATTAAATAAGTAGTTTACATTTTTATTTGACCATTACTGGGAATTTTAGTAAAATATAGGCATATTTAATACGAAATATCAGAGCAATTATTATATAAAAGAATACGTGCAAATTTATTTGATAACAATTATGGAAAGTTTTAACTAATATGCCTTAAGTCTGTATCAGACAATGCAATTTTGTTGCAGGGATTTGGTTGCCGCTATAGAATCCATGAAATTTTTCTTATCTGTCCTGGCAACGTAATTGCATGAATTAGGACATGTTCTATTACGTGCAACAAAATTGCAGGGATTTTAGTTAGGTACTTTTATGAAGATTTGACATAGAAGAAATTTTAATGTTAAACAATACACAGTTGGTAACACTACTGCAAACTAAGCAATTCTGTCCCAATGTGTGATAATAATCATACAATTTTATCCCCGCAACAAAATCCCTTTTGTCGCTGCAACTAAATTGCATTGACTGATACAGGCTTTAACTTTATACATTCAGTACTATTAAAAATTGGTTAGCGATTATGTTAAAACGTGTATCTACATATTATTCTAAATGTAGAACTATTCATATAGATTTTCCATTCAAAATGAAGTCCAAGAAGTTTCACTTTGCCAAAACCTTCAGTCGAGATATGCGCGGTTTAGTAGGTACCCCATAAACCTAACCTCTCTAAATCAAGCAGCCGGGAGATAACGAATCTCACAATCTGATTTTTTTTGAGGTTAGAAAGTAATCATTATTCGTTTGATCAATTCTGGTGTCAAATTTGTATATAGATCTTTAAAAAAACATACTAGAGAATTGTTATGTCCCGATTTCCATACGCATTGAATGCTTTCACGCAAGTTTTGAAGGCTAACTTGGAATTCTAATGTAGTACTCTGAATATACAGGGTGTCTCACCACGAACTCCATCGACGGATATCTGGGAAATCGCTAGAAGGATTTTTTAGTCTCCCAAATAAAATAGCATCTACCTATTACCGGATTCTATTAGAGGACTGACCCACAAGGAACTAATCCCAAGGTGTGAACAGTTGATGTTGATTGTTACTTACCTGTCACGGCCAACCTAAAAGGTGCGAAACAAATGGAAACACTATTTTCGGAAAACGGAAATGTTTATTTATTATAATAAAATGAAAACGACTGGGTTTAGATATAGGGAAACTTTAATAAAGTTACACTCAATTTTAATGCAGAATGCGAATACGTTAAAATATTGCGGGTTTCTATTTAAAAATTTTGAGTTTTCCACATTTTTTTATGAACCTCATATTCGATCATTTTTTTGGCCACCCTGTATAAAAACTCCAAAAATTTTCCTGTTAAATCCGATAAATTAGGTCTTCCTCTACAAAATATCCAATTCACACAAAAAAATAAATTTGCGTTTCCGGAAAAACTAAATTTGTCTGACAGTCTGCATCTGTCAATGTTTGCCTAAACATCAAAATATCTCGGAAACGGTCAATCCTAAGTTAGAGTGAGCTATATGTTTTCAACTTAAATGCTCTTTCCAAAAATGCAATAATATACAGGGGGTTCCATTTAAAATAAGAAAGTTAGTATCGACTTCCGGTATATCCATCGATCGAGTTCGTGGTGAGACACCCTGTATCTCACCTGAGTCTGAGTACCACGTACTTGAATACCCAATTTCAGTAATTTATTACAAGCCCAGTTGAACCTCGCAACACTATACACCCATTTTCTATTTTAATCGATCACCCCGAATAACTTTGCAGGATGACCTCCAATTGAAAAATTTCCAGAACAAAAGTTGTAAAGGGGCCGTACCTTGGTTTTGACTCAAGAGGTTAAACTTAGGTGTCATTTGAAGATCAACTTCACATTTTCAAATGGAAATTCCATTTGTGTTATCCAGAAATGGAAAAAGCAAGAAATTGTACGTTCAGATATACAGGTTGTCATTAATAATGGTACATAGCTTAATTGCAGAGTGTTAACGTCAAAATATAACGATTGAGCCAAACATGCCTTAATTAATTGTTGCTCCTTTTATTTCTAGAGGGTGTTAAAGTTGAAAAAATATTTTCTATTTTTTGCTATATTTTAAGTATGTATGAACCAATTGTTTTGAAAATTTGTAGATTTACGTTTTTTGAAGTGGCAAATACGAATATGCCAACAGTGTTGGAGTCACGTCTAGGGGGCGCTAGTTATACTGCCCTATCAATGTAAAAATATGTCTAACTAAATATGTAGTATTTTGCAATTTTCAATTTTTTAACTAGAAAATATTGAACTATGTTCAATTCTAAAAAAGGTATACTTGTTACAAATCGATAAACTCACTCGAGATACAAACATTTTAAGTTTTTGAGATTCTGCGGGAATTAAATTTAAAAAAATATTTTTTCCAAAGTAGTAGGCATTGACAATAAATTGACAGCACATTATACCGAGAAGTAAGAGGACATCTAATAGAAATTTCCCGCACCGTTGGATTGGCCGCAGTAGCGAAGTAGGTACAACCTGCACGTAGCCCTGATTTAAGTCCACTGGATTTTTCTTTTGGATCTATCTTAATTCTCTAGTTTACAAAGACATTATTAATAGTCAAGAACAACTGTAGACAAATATTCAAGAATCAGTTAATATTATCAAACAACATAGAACTTTATTTTTCAGACAAAATTTAAATAAGTGCACTGAAGTCGCTGGTGGTTGCTTCGAGAATTTTTTATGATCAATAATTTCTTAAGGTATTATGCATAAAAAAAAAATTCAGTTGCTGTAATTGTCTTAATTGTTAATTTAGGCTTGGTATCTTTTGACTTGCTAATTTTCTAAATTCCTGTATACCTTTTTTATTTACAATTGAACGTAGTTCAATAATATCTAGTTAAAAAATTCAAAATTGTAAAATATAAAAAGTTACACATATTTTTACATTGACAGGACAATACAACTAGCGCCCCCTAGACGTGACCCCAACACTGTTGGTATATTCGTATTTGCAATTTCAAGAAACGTAAATCTATAAATTTTCGAAACAATAGGTTCATATGTACTTAAAATATAGCAAAAAATCGAAAATATTTTTTCAACTGTAACACCCTGTAGAAAGAAAAGGAAAAGGAGCAACAATTGATTAAGGCATGTTTGGCTCAATCGCTATATTTTGACGTTAACAATCTGCCATTATTAATGACTCACCCTGTATATTTAATCTTGGGTCAGATTGACCCCTAGGAGCTTTCTGAAGGTCAAATCAGCTTAAATGACCTCCTAAATGTGGCCCTAGGGCGCAAGATCAGAGTTACAATTACCCCATAAATCATAACCACGGTAGTTTGTACGAAATTTGCCACAAAAATTAATCAACCTTTGCCATGAAATGTAAACAATTCATTCAGAGGGCCTCTAGGGGTCAATATAATCCAAGATCAAATATATATACATCTCATCGTAGAATTTCCATTTCTGGATAAAACAAATGGGATTTCCATTTGAAATTCTGAAGTTGACCTCCAAATGATCCCTAAGTTTAATCTATGGGTCAAAATCAAGGTCATAATCATACGCTCCTTTTAAAACGTTACAACTTTTGTTCTGGAAGTTTTTCAATTGGATGTCATCCTGCAAAGTTATTCGGGGTGATCGATTAAAATGGGACACGATGTATAGTTTTTTTTTTCAGAAATAAGCAGCACTGTTATTCATGTAATTCTTTTGTGTATTAAAAACCGTTTTGTTACTTTTAATCTTTTTATTATCAAATATTTATAGTTAAACTTAAAAAGGTGTTGNTAAAAAATAATATTAATTTTTTAGAGTTCACAAGGCGATATTTTCCGTTTTGAGATATCAAACAGTAAAGGTTTTGTAATAGTAATAAAAATATAAATAATAAGATTACTTTTATCGATATTTGTTACTGATAATGCTTACACATAAGGAAAAAAATACCAATAAATTCTAAAATCAGGTGCAAATCTTACTTACGTTTGTATCCTAGGAGAGCCATCCAAGGAAACTGACCCAGGTCAGCTGATTCACCCCCTAAAAATTTACAACACAAATAATAATAGCAAGTCATAGGATATTTTTTAGGATTTCTTTGCTAATTATACAGAGATCATAAAATGGGACAACATGCAAAAGTAAAGATACAAATATTAAGGCACCTAAAAGATGACAAAAGACGAAATGAGTGTGTGATTGTATTACGAAACGTTATTTTTTTTGTAGACACCAACTGATCCCTGAAATAGCAGTGCTATAGTTAATTCTCGTATTCAGTGTTTTTATGTAAAAGTAATTGTATACCCATTTTGTAAGAAGTTATTTTCTGGAAAATTTATTCAGTAAACAAAAAATAACGTTCAATGTGCAGATATGCATAAATTCAAATTTTGTAAGTTTTTTGAACGAGTTCTAAAAGCTAGTTTAAAAATAAAGAAAGTGTTACTAAAATAAAAAAAGAAAATGTTACTGAAAACGTTTTAGAAATATTGACAGGTTGGTGTGGTTTGATAAGTTCATTAAGATTTTAATATAGGTATACCTAATGAGTGATTATTTCTCTGATTCATTATGGCAAAAAATTTGTATTTTTTTGTTTATTATTTGGAAGGTTTATCTTGTTTATTATTGCAATATCTCACAGAACAACGGAGGGAAAAGCAATAAAAATCTATCTTATCATAATCCTTAGAAAAACATTGTAAAATCTATAATAATAAAAACAATGCAATTTCTTTTTTTAATTCAAGATTTCTTTTATTACCAGAGGGAATCAATGTACACTTCCAACGAAGAGTAAACAAGTTATTTTAAAGATTAAAAACTACATACTTATTTCACCCAAGAATAATTTAATAATTTTGTGGTAAAACTTCTATCCAGGTATATATTTCCACCGTATGGTGGTAATTTTTTTTGCACAAACATACCCCTGTTTTGGAAAACAACTTTCAGATGAAAGACTTTCTCTCTTTTATACTTTCTGTTTTTATTAGTTCCACAAATTTTCGGCCTTGTATATGTGACAACTTACACAGGCATCATAAATGATTATACGCCATACGAAGTATTTAGGTAAAATTATCTACAGGTAGGGAGGGTTTCATTATCAAATTTTTCGAATCATTAAATGGTATAATTCTTACACAATCCTTCCTTTCATAATTGTCTGATTAATATAAGGACACTATTTTATTTCGAAAGAATTATTATAATCCTTGCATATTTCTTTCTCGGAGAGGATTAGGTACATTACACGACAGTAATAAATCATTTTAAGTAATTAAATAAGTAGTTTACATTTTTATTTGACCATTACTGGGAATTTTAGTAAAATATAGGCATATTTAATACGAAATATCAGAGCAATTATTATATAAAAGAATACGTGCAAATTTATTTGATAACAATTATGGAAAGTTTTAACTAATATGCCTTAAGTCTGTATCAGACAATGCAATTTTGTTGCAGGGATTTGGTTGCCGCTATAGAATCCATGAAATTTTTCTTATCTGTCCTGGCAACGTAATTGCATGAATTAGGACATGTTCTATTACGTGCAACAAAATTGCAGGGATTTTAGTTAGGTACTTTTATGAAGATTTGACATAGAAGAAATTTTAATGTTAAACAATACACAGTTGGTAACACTACTGCAAACTAAGCAATTCTGTCCCAATGTGTGATAATAATCATACAATTTTATCCCCGCAACAAAATCCCTTTTGTCGCTGCAACTAAATTGCATTGACTGATACAGGCTTTAACTTTATACATTCAGTACTATTAAAAATTGGTTAGCGATTATGTTAAAACGTGTATCTACATATTATTCTAAATGTAGAACTATTCATATAGATTTTCCATTCAAAATGAAGTCCAAGAAGTTTCACTTTGCCAAAACCTTCAGTCGAGATATGCGCGGTTTAGTAGGTACCCCATAAACCTAACCTCTCTAAATCAAGCAGCCGGGAGATAACGAATCTCACAATCTGATTTTTTTTGAGGTTAGAAAGTAATCATTATTCGTTTGATCAATTCTGGTGTCAAATTTGTATATAGATCTTTAAAAAAACATACTAGAGAATTGTTATGTCCCGATTTCCATACGCATTGAATGCTTTCACGCAAGTTTTGAAGGCTAACTTGGAATTCTAATGTAGTACTCTGAATATACAGGGTGTCTCACCACGAACTCCATCGACGGATATCTGGGAAATCGCTAGAAGGATTTTTTAGTCTCCCAAATAAAATAGCATCTACCTATTACCGGATTCTATTAGAGGACTGACCCACAAGGAACTAATCCCAAGGTGTGAACAGTTGATGTTGATTGTTACTTACCTGTCACGGCCAACCTAAAAGGTGCGAAACAAATGGAAACATCATTTTCGGAAAACGAAAATGTTTATTTATTATAATAAAATTAAAACGACTGGGTTTAGGTATAGGGAAACTTTAATAAAGTTACACTCAATTTTAATGCAGAATGCGAATACGTTAAAATATTGCGGGTTTCTATTTAAAAATTTTGAGTTTTCCACATTTTATGAACCTCATATTCGATCATTTTTTTGGCCACCCTGTATAAAAACTGCAAAAAATTTTCCTGTTAAATCCGATAAATTAGGTCTTCCTCTACAAAATATCCAATTCACACAAAAAAAATAAATTTGCGTTTCCGGAAAAACTAAATTTGTCTGACAGTCTGCATCTGTCAATGTTTGCCTAAATATCAAAATATCTCGGAAACGGTCAATCCTAAGTTAGAGTGAGCTATATGTTTTCAACTTAAATGCTCTTTCCAAAAATGCAATAATATACAGGGGGTTCCATTTAAAATAAGAAAGTTAGTATCGACTTCCGGTATATCCATCGATCGAGTTCGTGGTGAGACACCCTGTATCTCACCTGAGTCTGAGTACCACGTACTTGAATACCCAATTTCAGTAATTTATTACAAGCCCAGTTGAACCTCGCAACACTATACACCCATTTTCTATTTTAATCGATCACCCCGAATAACTTTGCAGGATGACCTCCAATTGAAAAATTTCCAGAACAAAAGTTGTAAAGGGGCCGTACCTTGGTTTTGACTCAAGAGGTTAAACTTAGGTGTCATTTGAAGATCAACTTCACATTTTCAAATGGAAATTCCATTTGTGTTATCCAGAAATGGAAAAAGCAAGAAATTGTACGTTCAGATATACAGGTTGTCATTAATAATGGTACATAGCTTAATTGCAGAGTGTTAACGTCAAGATATAACGATTGAGCCAAACATGCCTTAATTAATTGTTGCTCCTTTTCTTTCTACAGGGTGTTAAAGTTGAAAAAATATTTTCTATTTTTTGCTATATTTTAAGTATGTATGAACCAATTGTTTTGAAAATTTGTAGATTTACGTTTTTTGAAGTGGCAAATACGAATATGCCAACAGTGTTGGAGTCACGTCTAGGGGGCGCTAGTTATACTGCCCTATCAATGTAAAAATATGTCTAACTAAATATGTAGTATTTTGCAATTTTCAATTTTTTAACTAGAAAATATTGAACTATGTTCAATTCTAAAAAAGGTATACTTGTTACAAATCGATAAACTCACTCGAGATACAAACATTTTAAGTTTTTGAGATTCTGCGGGAATTAAATTTAAAAAAATATTTTTTCCAAAGTAGTAGGCATTGACAATAAATTGACAGCACATTATACCGAGAAGTAAGAGGACATCTAATAGAAATTTCCCGCACCGTTGGATTGGCCGCAGTAGCGAAGTAGGTACAACCTGCACGTAGCCCTGATTTAAGTCCACTGGATTTTTCTTTTGGATCTATCTTAATTCTCTAGTTTACAAAGACATTATTAATAGTCAAGAACAACTGTAGACAAATATTCAAGAATCAGTTAATATTATCAAACAACATAGAACTTTATTTTTCAGACAAAATTTAAATAAGTGCACTGAAGTCGCTGGTGGTTGCTTCGAGAATTTTTTATGATCAATAATTTCTTAAGGTATTATGCATAAAAAAAAAATTCAGTTGCTGTAATTGTCTTAATTGTTAATTTAGGCTTGGTATCTTTTGACTTGCTAATTTTCTAAATTCCTGTATACCTTTTTTATTTACAATTGAACGTAGTTCAATAATATCTAGTTAAAAAATTCAAAATTGTAAAATATAAAAAGTTACACATATTTTTACATTGACAGGACAATACAACTAGCGCCCCCTAGACGTGACCCCAACACTGTTGGTATATTCGTATTTGCAATTTCAAGAAACGTAAATCTATAAATTTTCGAAACAATAGGTTCATATGTACTTAAAATATAGCAAAAAATCGAAAATATTTTTTCAACTGTAACACCCTGTAGAAAGAAAAGGAAAAGGAGCAACAATTGATTAAGGCATGTTTGGCTCAATCGCTATATTTTGACGTTAACAATCTGCCATTATTAATGACTCACCCTGTATATTTAATCTTGGGTCAGATTGACCCCTAGGAGCTTTCTGAAGGTCAAATCAGCTTAAATGACCTCCTAAATGTGGCCCTAGGGCGCAAGATCAGAGTTACAATTACCCCATAAATCATAACCACGGTAGTTTGTACGAAATTTGCCACAAAAATTAATCAACCTTTGCCATGAAATGTAAACAATTCATTCAGAGGGCCTCTAGGGGTCAATATAATCCAAGATCAAATATATATACATCTCATCGTAGAATTTCCATTTCTGGATAAAACAAATGGGATTTCCATTTGAAATTCTGAAGTTGACCTCCAAATGATCCCTAAGTTTAATCTATGGGTCAAAATCAAGGTCATAATCATACGCTCCTTTTAAAACGTTACAACTTTTGTTCTGGAAGTTTTTCAATTGGATGTCATCCTGCAAAGTTATTCGGGGTGATCGATTAAAATGGGACACGATGTATAGTTTTTTTTTTCAGAAATAAGCAGCACTGTTATTCATGTTATTCTTTTGTGTATTAAAAACCGTTTTGTTACTTTTAATCTTTTTATTATCAAATATTTATAGTTAAACTTAAAAAGGTGTTGATATAATACTGAAGTATCGGATAGAAATAAGTGTTTAAGTATATGCAATTCAAAAACCGTTTGGAACCACTTCCTCTTCTGCCGAGATAACAGTCCTCCCATCGAATACCTTCCCATACACCCTTTCCACTAAATTTTCACCAGCGTAAGACACGAGGGGCGATATTTCCACCTCGTCACAAGTCACCGTACCACCAGCGTCCTGGATATACAATTTATGGAGTTTCAGTAAGTCCCTACGCGCTGTGGAAGGGCAGTCGTTTTCGGCGCTTTCCGAGTTCTTCACGGGACTGAACTCAGTGTGCCTAGGAACCTCCCACGTGACGAAATTCTTAGAAAACTGGAACACGTCGAAGATGAACTTCTCTATTTTAATGCCGTTAGGCGAACTTGGGGTAACGCGTTCACCCTTCTCGTTAACGAAGGGGACCTTCTTCCTTGCCACGTGCAGTTTCAGTTGGTCTTCGTAGTTCTCGGATATCAACTTTAAGAAGCCGGTGGTGAAGAAGTGGTTGCAGATGTTGCCCGCTCGGAATATCAAGTTTCCCTCGTCGTCCCGCAAGTTGGCGGTCTGGTCGGTGATTTCGCTGTATTCGACCACCTGGAAGCGGCCGTCCACCTGGCAAACCACTCCGACGGGTTCGGTGGGTACTTCTTTCCGGACAACCTTGTTGCCGCAGTCTGCTCCCTTCATTACGCAGTACCTGTAAAGATATATTAAGTTGAGACAACAGTCGGCTTGAAGAAATCGTGATCGTGCCATCAGTAATTGCCATTCTAAGAAGGACTTAGTCTAAGTAGACTTAGTACATAAAAAAAGGTTATTACGATCTTTTAATAAAATATGCATTGTTGTATAGTGTGTCCCCGGATAGAGTTCGGAAGAGAGAAAACTTTTTTATGTGTAGGTTTAGAACAAAAAGTAATTTTTTATAAAAAACATCTGCTTATCTTGAAATTACAATTAGGTCAATTAATAGAGGTTTTGTTTGTGACAAAGATCACAGACAAAATAGAAGCTATATTGTCTGTGCAAAGATACTAGTAGCAAACGGACTGTGCCATCATATAAAAGGCAGTCTGTAGATATATACTTATTTTGTTCGTAAAACCTAAACTAATGAAGTAATCTGAATGCTAGAAAGAGACAAATTGAAATACAAATAAAATGAGATAGTCCAGGCGGTACTTGTTTCGGGTTGGGTAAAACGCATATGATCGGAGATTTTTGCTTTAACGGCTTCTAAATAACATCAGAAATGATAATATTTCTATGCAAATAAAAAAAAAATGTGGGCTTAATTGTTATTGCAAAAAAGTATAAAAAAATAACAAAAAAATTCATTTTTTTCTTGGACTTCTTTTTTCTCGTCGACAACTTAGCAACTATTCGTTTTAGACAAAAATGGAAAAGGAAAAAAAATTTGTAATTAAATTTTGATGAAGATAGAGTTAGTTGCAATTCGAAAAAATAATTATTGTTGTTGCAAAAATCGGAAAAATCATTTAAAAAATTGCAAAAAATGCTAGTTTATTTGTAAATTTTTTCAGACACTTGAATAATACCTAGGATCTTCATACTTTTTCCAATTAAACTTCTCAGTGCATAGAATCATCACACCAAATTTCATCCAATTCGGTTCGATAGTTTTTACATAATAATTGTTTAATTTTTTT
>NW_019416258.1:333188-337797 GCF_000390285.2 Anoplophora glabripennis | reverse complement strand
TTTAGAAATTTATCGTACAACTAAAAATTAATACCAATTTTCAGTTGTTTATTTAAATAATTATTGTTTAAACAATTTTATAATATTTAACAAACTTACTAGTATTACCAAAAATTTGAAAAGAACATTAAATTATTGCAATTGTTTATAAGCGTTAAAATTGCGAAAATGTTTAAACAATCACCATGGCTCTCCTAATCGTCCGATTTGAATTTTTCAAAAAGCATTTTAAGGCTTGTGAGCTTTTCCTTTTGTGGTGAAATTTTCAAGTATTCAAAGGCTTTAAATTCTTAGAAATTTGATTTTGAAAATTTTTAATTTAAAAAAAATTAAAAAGTTAAACAATTATTATGTAAAAACTATCGAACCGAATTGGATGAAATTTGGTGATTCTATACACTAAGAAGTTTAATTGGGAAAAGTATGAAGATCCTAGGTATTATTCAAGTGTCTGAAAAAAATTGACAAATAAAATAGCATTTTCTGCAATTTTTTAAATGATTTTTCCGATTTTTGCAACAATAATTATTTTTTCGAATTGCAACTAACTCTATCTTGTTCAAAATTTAGTTACAAAACTTTTTTTCCTTTTCCATTTTTGTCTAAAATGAATAGTTAGTTGCTAAGTTGTCGACGAGAAATCCAAGAAAAAAATGAATTTTTTTGTTATTTTTTTATACTTTTTTGTAAAAACAATTAAGCCCACGTTTTTTTTATTTGCATAGAAAAATTATCATTTCTGATGTTATTTAGAAGCCGCTAAAGCAAAAATCTCCGATCATATGCGTTTTACCCAAGTACACCCTTTGTAAGACAGGTACCGCCTGGACTAAGAGGTCGATAATTAATCCGATCTCCCCCCCACTACTCGACCGGGTATGCGAGATCTGCCGTTTTTGAACATGTTTGGAGGAATTTTTCACCTATTTCACATCATTTTATAGGAAAATTAGAAAATACGTTTTGTAGTATTATCCATGTACTACTTTTAAAATCCGACTGAAAAATTAAAATCGGACCACCTCCAACGCATCCAGAAGTTTTGCAAAATAGTGCATCAAAAAATTCAAATTACAATTGTGCCAAAACTAATAGTCCGATGGGACCTGCATTGTGCACACTTGAAGCACATACAATTCACTAATTTTATGCACAGGGTCAGCCCTACAATTTAAAAAATGGCGGAGTAATGAATTTAAAAAAAACTCGAACTAAATTTTCCGATTTTTCCGGTTTTTTTTCGTTTCTAATTATCCGATCGAATCGATCAACCTCTCGTATTATTCGTATTTCAATTCTCTATAAATTGTCTTTTTATAGCATTCAGATTGCTTCGTTAGTTTAGATTTTATAAGGAAGGAACTAAAATAAATGCGTCTCTTTGTATAAAAATATTTATAAAATTTAATTAATGGTAAGTTAAGAAGGAAACATATAAGTATCTATCTACAGACTGTCTTTTATATGATGGCACAATCCGTTTGCTACTAGTATCTTTTTCACAAAATCACTAATTTAATGCTCTATTGATTGGTCTAAATTTTGAATATCTGATTTGCGATTGCTATACAGGATACATAAAAAAATAACATTGTTCGTTACTTCGACAAAACAAATTTACGTAAAAACAAACAACATAAACGACTAATCTTCATATCTTCATCTTCATCTTTATTTTCAATGAATCATAAATTATAAAATATTAAACAATTCTATTGAAACGTGGCACAAGCGCATTGTTCAACTCGATATCTAAATTCTGAATAACATTTCCTTATTTGCACTTTGCAGTAACTTATCTAACTTTATCTTTTAAAATATCTAAGTTATTATTGAAATTAATTTTATACACATTTTGCTTCTGATATTCCCAAAAATAAAAGTCCATAATTGTAAGATCGAGGCCCCTAGGTGGCCACTGATTTGTACCATTTGTTGACAAAGTGATGATTTAGCCAACTTCGAACAATTATCGTTGAATGATCGGGACAGCCATCTTATTTGAAATATAATTTTCTGCGATTATTCACCTTGCAAGTGATCACAGAAAACTATTCAGCATATGCAAATAACCGTGTTGATTTAAATTGTTTTCAAAAAAATATGGTCCAATGATTCCGTTGTAGGAATCACACCAAACGTTAATTTTTCTTTAATATTGTATTCCACGGTTCTCCAATATTGATTGTTTTGCGAAGTAACTGTTTCGTTTTTATTACAAGTTGCTTCATCGGAAAAAAAATATTTTCAACAAAACGTCTTTATCTTAAATTATATTCCTCCATCCACAAACAAAAGCCCAAACGCTTCATGTCATCGTTTTCCAGAAAATGATTAAATTTAAGTTTATACACTGGCGAATTTATTGATCTTGAATATTTTTTGTAGTACATTTCTAATTTGAGATCTTTTTCTTAACGACAATTTTGAAAAATTTCTAGCCGAATCCATCGCCATTAGAGTCACATCATCATCTCCATTGTACTCTTTTACCCTAACGCAAGTATTTTCTAATTTCATTATCGTGCACAAGTCAAAATTATAGCATACATAATTATCAACAATTTGACAGATCGTAACGAAAACGTTTCATTTATTTAGAGCAGGTTACTTGATATTGTATTATTCTAATATTACTGAATGATTAAAATTAACTTGAAAATAAAGATATAAGAATTTATAAGTAATTACCTACGAAATTACCTACTTTGGGAAAAATGTTTATTAGAATGTTTAAAAAATCTAAAAAAATTGAAATAGAAGTAATTAAAAATGCGAATTTTGATGTACCCTGTATAGCAATCTCAAATCTGGTATTCATAATAATTAATTGTAGTTTCAAGACAAGCAGACGTTTTTATAAAAATGACTTTCTGTTTTAAACCTAGACATAAAAAAGTTTTCTCTCTTCCGAATTCTATCCGTGGTCATATTGTATATTTATGACATATTTATAACACACGTATACCATTTGTTTTTGCCAGGGTCTAATGCATCAGTAATTGCCATTATAAAAACAGAAAAAAAAAACAATAGTTGCCATTTAATGTTTTAATAATTGCAAATAACTTATACTACAGTCCGTACAATATTTGTCGAGCTATAATTCCAAGAAAAGTATAAGCCAACAAAGTTCTGTTATCGGAACTACTGTAACAATTTATCGCAACAGGGGCGTGCCTTAAAATATTCCGCCAATGTAAGAATTAGAGAAGGCACATATTTTTTGAATCTCTACTTTCCTGTCTTTCATGTTAAATCAACTCATATGTTACTTTTTTCTAATACCTCGATTTGAGACGTTTAGATACAACCAATTAAATATTTCAATAATTAATTCAAAACCAATCGTTCAAAAATCTTGCAAAACAGGACGTGTCAAATCAAAAAATATTTCAAGAATGACCTTGAAAATGCGAATCAAATAAAAAAACCGAGTGAATAGTTTTCTTTGTCTTTCCAAACAAAAACCTTTTGTTTAGTTAAGTAACACCCTGTACATCAATAAAATCGGTAATTTTGCAATTATTGTTACTAAAAACTAGTGGAATAGTAGTTCACTGTTATTCGAGGAAATAGAGAAAAACTACTCAGTAATTTTAATGTATTCAACTCATTTAAGTAAGTATTCAAATTTATATCGGTTTGTGCTACCTTAAAATGTTAACATAAATTTATAGCTACTGTAAAATCGTGTTTATATAAGACGTATTTTATGTGGTTCTATCGTTGCTTATGTACATATACAAGGAGTCTACGAAAGTAGGGCTTCAATTTTAGACGTTTATGGCTGGTGTCAACATAACGAGTTATACATAAAATTACTTGACTACAAGTTTTTTAATAACATTCATTTTTGGGAGTTCTTGGTGCCTTACTTGGTAATGGTTTTAACTGTCATAGTTCTTTGATATTTTAATTGTTTTGGTTTAAGTTTTTGGTAGGTTGATGTTAATTTAGGTACTGGTGTAAATTTATTTCAGATATTACTGTTATTATATTGTTTGAAGTTATCTATTTGCATACAGAGTGATCCATTAAGGTAAGGAGCGGCTTAATTATGTTAAACGATATGTGACAGCTCTTGCTTCGTGCAAAAATAGTGTCAATTATGTGAGAAAAGTAATTGTGTTCCATATGAAATTCCAAGGTGAGATACTTTTCTGGAGTGGCGTATTCTACGAGGGTATCGCAAAGCGTATTCTCTTGAAGCTATAACGGCATTTTTCAAACATTGAAAATAAGCTGGCAACATATCATACGCTTCCACATTGTAAAAGGCATTTTCCTTGTTCATAAGTACTTTTCCAACCTATTAAAATAATTGTACCTATTAAAATAATTTCAAAATCAAGCAAAGTACATTTTAAGGACAAGCTTGGTATAGTTTTACAATTTATTTTTGGTTTGGGCTATGTTAATTTTTTTCGTAAACGAAGACAATTACAAAACTTTTAGCGTCGTCTGCCGTTACCCAGAAAAATAATATTTTTATTCCCATAATATAAATATAAATTTTATTAATAGTTCTTTAAAATGAGCCATCGTTTATTGAAATTGATTAAGGCATTTAGAAGTTATGACGATTTAAAAATTTCAAGATGGCGTC
>NW_019416258.1:265227-331929 GCF_000390285.2 Anoplophora glabripennis | reverse complement strand
TCTCTACGACCATTTCCCTCCAAGTTACAGCTCTTTGAAGATCACCCAAAATTTTGGGATTTTTTAAATATCCCTTAATTTCTGTGCCTAGTGTATTGAACGGAACGGAATTTCGAAAAAAAGTCAATTTTCTGTAATACTAGAGCAGTTGCGCCCCTTAGTGGTGAAGTTACAAACTTGAAATTTTAAATCAATTTCTTTTGGCTGTATTTGTTAGTAGATTTTTTACCCCATAATCGTAGCAATCGCGTCTAGTTGCCTATGTAAAGCCGCTCCGTACCGTTAATGGATCACCCTGTATAATATGAGAGTCTATTACCGTTCTCATTATGCATGAGTTTTTTTTTATATGCAAATATATGGAACTACATTTAGGCTTACCCGATAAATACTGGATCAGCAACTTTTACCAGAATATTATCCACGCTGTGAACATGAACATATTTAACTCCTCTCCTTTCCATGTCTTGCAATATGTTATTTTTCCTCAAAGCAAGGTAAATGCCTCCATTGCCATCAGGTGCCAGGGAGATGGAATCTTTCCTGTCCAAAATGATCCTCCCGTCGTAAGAGAAACTCGGTAACAACCCCTGCTGGAAAAGCACCACATCGTCTTCGTTCAGTCCGAAGTATTTGTGCCCCTCCAGGAACTTCGCCGTTGCATCATGCGTAGCCTGACTGGTCATGATGTACCAACAGACTCTGCCGGTTGAACCTGTTTCTTTCTTCGCTAGTCTTACGACTGACCTAATTCTTTCAGCTTGGATCTGGAACAGTGTTTTTCCAGAGGGCAAACTAATAGGGCACATACCTTTGGGGTAGGGCACTCCAAGTCTTGTACCCTGGCCTCCAGCTAAGAGCAGGACCGCCACACGACTCTTGCTGATTGCTTTCAATCCTTTCTTTCGGTATTCTTCCAGTTTGTCCTCATCAACTCCCTTTTCGTACTCGAACTGGTCTGGAGGAATTGGTTCCATCAATGTGTCCAGTTTCTTTGTTTCTTCCGACAGACTCCCAAGAGCCCTGTTGAAAAGGTTGCTTACATCGTCGAAGTTGATATCGCTCAATTGACTTAAAAAGTTAGTTTGTGCTTCTGGTGCAAGTTCCTCCCAAAATTGTAATACATGAGATTGGTTGTATTTACCCAGTTTTGTTCTAATGTCTTCTAAGGATAGCATGTCTGTGCTAGGTCAAGTTCTATTTACATTAAGCCGGTAGAATCAGCTGATTACTTCACTGGAGATAACGCGGCACACTAACAGCACTGATCCACGTTTAGCTTTAAAAACGTATCTGTTACAGTGGGTATTTATGTTATTTTAAAATTATGTTCACCATAACCTCTTTCTGTAACGATATAAATGACAATAAAGCCTACGAAATTGTCTCTACGTTGATAAATAACTGGTGAGATATTAAATAAGCGACTCGCGCATTTGTCTGTTTACACGTCGACAATCGATATTCGTGTGGGTACAGAAATAGCGCGACCATGAGAATACAGGGCCGGGGTAGGCCGATGGTTCGTTCAGATTTTATACAGTCAAATTTTTAAACTAGAATATCAAATCGTAGTTAAAAAATTTGTTGTAAACATTTTGAAGACTTCGTTGTAATAATTTTTCATTCTTTTACAAAGAGAACAATTTAAATTGATTAAATGATGGTTATTTTCCAAATATCTTTATAACGAGCGTTCAAATAAAAACGTGGTCAAGTTGGTTCTGAAAATTTGGACGTAGGGCATAGCGTATAGCAAATGAACTTAAACGTCATCTGTCAAAGCGCTATATCGCCGCTATCAATTTGAATATTTTCGATTTAAAAAGCGTTTAAAATGGTGTTTTCTCAAGAACAAAAAGTGTTTATCATAGAGTCCTACTTTAGAAATGGACGCAAGATTGATGGAATATGGAAGTATTCTATTGAGGAATGTTTCATAGAATTTCAAAATCAATTTCCCGGCGTTGTTGAGTACAAAATTTTTCAAAGTGCAGTTCAGCGTTGTGTTAATGTTTTTCGTGAAACGGGCAGTGTAACAAGAAAAGAAGGAAGCGGCCGACCTAAAAAGCGGACTGAAGAATTAAAAGAAAATGTCCAACAAATAATGGAAAATGCGCCAAGAACTTCTGTACGTGTTTTATCACAAATGGTGGGAGTATCAGTCGGTACCTGCCACACAGTGTTAAAAAAAGATTTGCGTTTGTTCTCCTATCGTTTAACTTGTCAGCAAGAACTTCATGAAGTTGATTTTCCGCGACGGGCTGTATTTTGTGAATGGTTTTTAAACAACTACGGTGAACTTCATAATATCACCTTTTTTTCTGATGAAGCCTGGTTTCATTTAAGTGGTTACGTAAACTCACAGAATATGAGAATGTGGTCTTCTGAAAAACCAGATAACTTTTTTGTCGAGGGCCCTCTACACGCTCAAAAAATTGGAGTTTGGTGTGCTCTCAATCGAAGGAGGATTTATGGACCTATTTTTTTTAATGGTACTCTTACTGCGCAAAGGTATAGAGAAGAAATTATCGCTCCTTTTGTTAACCAGCTGGAAGAAAACGAAATTACAAACTTTTACTTTCAACAAGATGGCGCAAGGGCACATACGGCAGGCGAGACGATGAATATGTTGAGGGAAGTTTTCCAAAATCGACTAATAAGTCTCAATGCTGAACATGAATTTCCACCGAGGTCATGTGATATTACGCCGTGTGATTTCTTTTTGTGGCCTTACCTTAAAAACACTATTTTTGAACTGCCTATTCCTGATTTAAACCATCTGCAGGCTCGACTTATAGACAAGATTCGTGAAATTAACAATACCCCGAGCATCTTAGAAAATGTCTTTAATTCTTTGAGGAACAGGTGTGAAAAGTGCTTGGAACAAGGAGGGGGACACTTTCAGCAGCTGCTTTAATTTATTGTTATAACAAGGAGGGGGACACTTTCCGCAGCTCCTTTAATTGTTTGTTATTGTTATCACGATTATTCTTTAAAATAAAGTTATATAGTCATTAACGTTATTGAAACTGACAGCTGCTATACAGCTCGTTGAGAAATGAGGTTAAGTTGGTCGCTATAAGCTACTCCCTACGTCCAATGTGTCAGAGCCAACTTCGACCACATTTTTATTTGAACGCTCGTTATTATTGCCATAAATTAAGTTTTTATTCAGTTAAGGTTTTCAAAATTATTAATCTAGTACCTAGCTAAGTAGTAAAGAGAATAAATACCTCTCAAGATTTATTTAGATTATCCTTATCCAAATTCAATAAAATGCAGCCTCAGAGAATTCTGTTTAGGATTATCAGTTTTCAACTTAAATGTCAGACTTATAGTTTATGCCTTTTGGACAGTATTGACAACTAAATACATAATTACAGACGTCAAAATAGTTGAGATGGCAGTAATTCTGAACTGTACAATTTTTGCACGTTACTAGCATTTTGCTACTAGATGAGGAAAATATTGTTCTGCACGAGAGCGGACTGGGAAAATTCGGGAGATGGACGGGAAACTGCAAAAAAACTGTTTCGTGAATAACTTGAAAAATATTGAGAATATCACAAGCATCAAGATCAAAGTTGTAGAGCATAAAATTCTCTATAAAAAAGTGTTCTGTTAATTTTTTCATACAGTGCGTTATTTAGGAGATATTTAGGGATTTACATAAAATGACGATTCTTATGCAGATCAGCCAGAAAAACTTGTATTTCAAAGCGGCGCTGTGCGACTACTCTTTCATTTCTTGGTAAAAATGCATGAAACAAGGTTTGTTCGAAAGAGTGAGCTTCAAATTTTCGTTCTATGTGCTATTTTACAGGAAAACTATGTGGGATCAACGCGAATAGAGCTTAGTTGACAGACTGAACTAAAGCAATATGGGCAAATTTTAATGTTTTTCATGTCATTCATTTAAGTATTGTGTCTCAGTACATAGATAGTACATGAATTTATTCTTTGAAATCCGTTTTTTACGAAAAAAACATTATAACTCTATTTTAATTTAATAATTTCAAAATTTGAGATACACCCGAAAAAAGAAGCAGGAATGAAACGAATGAGAAGAATGCACTTTTATTCACATATATGAACTATCTAAAGTGATACTTTATCCACTAGTGGAATAAAGTAATTTTTTAGTAGTTAAGTAAACCTATAATGAATCAAATTTAATTTATTTACTTAACGTTAACATATACATTTATAATACAATTATTTTTTTTTGTTTTGTGGAGGAGCGTACCTACAGATATATTTGTATCACCCCCTTTATCCACAATCACCTTATAATCGGACTTTTATCCGCACATATGAACCATCTAAAGTGATACTTTATCCACTAGTGAAATAAAGTAACTTTATTTCAGTAGTAGAAAAATGAAAAAATAATAAACCCATAATAAAATCAAATTTAATTTATTTACTTACTAACATTAACATTTACATTTATAGTAATAGACATTTCGTTTTTGTTTTATCACATTTACTTCCTTTCCGTTAATAACAACCCTTGTAGCATTGTTGCCATCATTTTCAGAACGCATAACATCAGTCGAAGTTTGTGAAGAATTTGCATAAGTTACGGATGTCACTTCTTGTAAGGAAAAGCTATATTTTCCTTGAATTTTCCTTGCAATATCAACTTTGTTAAATATAGACTTCTCAAGCTCCTCCATCTACCATGCCGTTTGATGGTTGTAAGATCAGCACCGTTATTGGCCAATACAGTTGTTGAAGTGCGCCTCATACAATGGCCAGTATATGCTTCTGGATATGCGATATTCAGGAATGAAGGTATTATAAGGTTATTGAGGGCACCTTCGCCAATGTGTTGATTCCAACAGGAAGTAATTTTTGATTGATGTATCTTAAAAAGAATATGTCTTGTGTAAGGTGAATAGGGCGCAGAGAAATATATTTTCTGCATATTTCAACTGCATTCACGCAAAATCCTTCTTCTATAATGAATTGTAAATTTTCTTGAAATGCCCGTCTTGGTGTTAGGTATTGAAACAAGTAGGCAACTGCCAACGTCCTGTACGTCACTAATTTTCAAATTTGTCATATCGCAGAAACACATTATTAGTGCAACTTAAAATAATTCAAAGTTCACTATATACCTAACAACATGTAAAAGGTAAAGAGATATTACCTTAATCATTAAACATTCTTTATCGGAAGCCCCAGTAACCAATTCTTCAATATGTGCTATTTCCAATACTGCTGCTTTTTTGCTTTGTATCCTCCCTATTCACTCTTCAAATAAGCAGCAAGCTTGTTATATTTTCCAATAGGTATCTATATTTTTGTAGACCTTCAACATCGAATACTTCGACCACATAGATTAAATTGCATTTTTTTTCAAATTTAAAAAATACGATAGCATGACTTCTTGATTTATTGTCATTACTCCCGTTTTTCCCCTCCATTCGTTAAATTCGGAGAACACTTTTGTTGTAATGTTCCCTGAATTTCGCTGGCAATAAATGGAAAATTGTTTCTTCAAAAACAGCCACAGGAACACAATTACTTTCTTGNCTTCTCAAGCTCCTCCATCTACCATGCCGTTTGATGGTTGTAAGATCAGCACCGTTATTGGCCAATACAGTTGTTGAAGTGCGCCTCATACAATGGCCAGTATATGCTTCTGGATATGCGATATTCAGGAATGAAGGTATTATAAGGTTATTGAGGGTACCTTCGCCAATGTGTCGATTCCAACAGGAAGTAATTTTTGATTGATGTATCTTAAAAAGAATATGTCTTGTGTAAGGTGAATTGGGCGCAGAGAAATATATTTTCTGCATATTTCAACAGCATTCACGCAAAATCCTTCTTCTATAATGAATTGTAAATTTTCTTGAAATGCCCGTCTTGGTGTTAGGTATTGAAACAAGTAGGTAACTGCCAGCGTCCTGTACGTCACTAATTTTCAAATTTGTCAAATCGCGGAAACTCACATTATTAGTGCAACCTAAAATAATTCAAAGTTCACTATATACCTAACATGTAAAAGGTAAAGAGATATTACCTTAATCATTAAACATTCTTTATCGGAAGCCCCAGTAACTAATTCTTCAATATGTGCTCTTTCCAATACTGCTGCTTTTTTGCTTTGTATCCTCTCTATTCACTCTTCAAATAAGCAGCAAGCTTGTTATATTTTCCAATAGGTATCTATATTTTTGTAGACCTTCAACATCGAATACTTTGACCACATAGATGAAATTGCATTTTTTTTTCAAATTTAAAAAATACGATAGCATGACTTCTTGATTTATTATCATTACTCCCGTTTTTCCCCTCCATTCGTTAAATTCGGCGAACACTTTTGTTGTAATGTTCCCTGAATTTCGCTGGCAATAAATGGAAAATTGTTTCTTCAAAAACAGCCACAGGAACACAATTACTTTCTTGCCTTTTTACCAAATTCAGATAAAACTATTTATTAAATAATTGACAATAAACAACTTTATCATAACAATCAGTAGGTATAACAAAACCTACCACATTTCATTGAAGAAATATCAAGTCGAATATGTTTTTATTAAATAATTCTGACTCCACTGTGATGTGATTATGGATAAAACGTTGTATTGCATTCGTGTTTTAATTGCCTTTTTTCCACTTAAGAATATTAACTACGAACTACTTGAACTACGTTCTCGCGTTTAAACATTCTTGCGTGGATAAAATGCTACTTAAAACGCAATAAATAACTATAATTTGTATAGTAAAAAATGTAAAAAAGAACATATATATTTTTTATATTTTAAAATTTGGCCTGCTAACTGACGAAATAAACATTAAATTGTTTTTTGTTTTAAATTATTTCTTTATATTTACTACAAAATTTACTGCAACTACGGAAGATACCAACTACTTATCAGTGTAACAAAATGGTAGAATAAACAATATATAAAGGATATTATCACTTTATTTAACACGGCGGTAATATTTAACAAGTAATTTTGATTTGCTGCGACGCCTTAAAAGTATTAATCCTCCCCTGTCCTTTTATAACTGTTTAATTATTTTTATAGGCAGCACAACGAATAACGGCTTGACCCGCAGTGTTGTTGTTAAATGTAAATTGTTGTATGTAATTGTTCGGGCCAATGTTGTTAAGAAAGATAAATGCCACCGTACTGCTGCTAAAAATATTTTTTATTCAATTTGTTTTAAAGCATCAAATTAAAATTATTTACATTATTTACAAATATGGAGAGTATAAAAAAGAACAAGCGCATTAAATATCAAGGATGTTCAAATTTAAGGACAAACAATGAGATAATTAGCTACGATAAGAGGCATCGTAATAATGATTTTAAAAAGATACGTAACTTTATAATTCCTTAGAACATACAATATGTTTCATTTTGAACAGTACCAGTTTTATATTTTAGAAAGGATTGGTCGAATTTCAATTTTTTTTGCAGAATTGAATAGACGAATGAGATCTACGTCAGCCAACATATATCCAAAAGGCTCTGCCAAAGAACTGGCAAATTATAGCAGATATTGAAAAAAATGATAGCTTCATTGAATTTTAAGAATTCCTATCTCATAAGAGCAAAATTTCATTGATGATTGATATTATACAAGATGGTTACTAGATTATACAGGTTGCTCTAGTAAGCAATTCTATTTATACAGGGTGATTCCCAACTTACCCAAAAAAATTTGGTAATGAATATGTTATAAAAAATATCGTCAATATCGTANTTAATTAATAATAACAATACCGGCAATAGCGGTTGAATTTGCTGATATAAAATAGATGTTATAAAATTTTATTTATTTCTTTCCTTGGGAAAGAAATTCTTTCAATTTTTTTTCCGTTCAAGTTGCATGCTTTGCCTTGCGCAAGGTCAGGTTTTACAGTGGACCAGTTTCCAGTGCAGTGCAGAAGTGTATTTTTAAATCATTGTCAAACTGCCATTTTCGATTTTCTTTTACAAAATTGTAAATATAAAACTGTTATTAAGGCAATTCCTTTTTGGTTTATAAGATTAAATTTGGTTTATAAATACTTTTTAAATCATTAAAACTATTGTTAATTTTTGGAAGGCCCTGTAGCCATGTAGCCCACAAAAACTATGAGAAAAAATGTTGAAAATATGGACATTAAACAAAATATTTCGTTGAAAATCCTGTCATTAATTTTTTATTTCCTGACATAAATCCTGTTTAAAGTTTGTATATCCAATATTTCTTTATTTATTTGTAACTAAATTTATCATTATATGTGCTATTATATGTGCTGTATTTGTCGTTACATTAATAAAATGTTACTGCATTGTATTTAAAACACTGGTTCTTAGTAACCGATCAGATTTTTTATTGTTCTATACAAAAACCGTCTTCTAAAACGTAAATGCATTTAAAAAATTGTAATTATTAAAGTAGGGTGTGGAAATGAAATTTTGATATTTAGCAACAACACAAAAAAGGG
The DNA here is from genome assembly GCF_000390285.2 of Anoplophora glabripennis. Classification (NCBI taxonomy): domain Eukaryota; kingdom Metazoa; phylum Arthropoda; class Insecta; order Coleoptera; family Cerambycidae; genus Anoplophora; species Anoplophora glabripennis. Next base: position 323,468 of record NW_019416258.1, on the reverse strand, counting down.
ACCTGATATGATTTTCCAACTTTTGGCAGAACCTTTTGAGCATATCGGGCCCCGCTTTAGATAGATCTCATCTAGTACTCTATGAAAACAAAAAAGATGAAAATTGATCCGTGTTCTGAAATATATGGAAGGTGTTGCCTAACTAGGTATATTAGATTTTGAAGAAGTACGAAAATGTGTAATGGATATTGTTAATTATCCATACCCCTGAAGCTTTCTTTAGACACTGCCTGTATCAAAAAACCAAAAAACGCTAATATAGATAATATAACATTAGTAAAAAATTTTCAATCCATGTAGATGCATTTTAATTCAGATAGTTATAATTTAAAAACCTGCTTAAAAAATNTGGGTAATACTGGCCTAAATGTGTTTGCATGTCGTCGTCGGTGAACCAAATTTTGAACAGTTGTTGTATAGTCTCTCCGATCTCAATTGAAGACCAAAGAGCTACGCAGCAACTCGGCATTGAAATATTTATTTAGCCATACCCATATACAGGTCTGGTCTAATATAGATAATATAACATTAGTAAAAAATTTTCAATCCATGTAGATGCATTTTAATTCAGATAGTTATAATTTAAAAACCTGCTTAAAAAATCGTGAAAATTTAATCCCACTGCTGATTATTTGGAATTAACCAAATTCGGTAAAAAATAGCTATGCGAAATTAAATTATTTCTTAGCTTTATACCTATGGAAAGTGTATAATTTCGGTATATAAAAACGGTTTTCTGAAAAAATTAAATATATACAATAATACAATTATCTTCTTATAAACATTGTAAAATGTTTCATCTAAAATTTTAATAACATAAAAAAATACCTGTTATTTTGTCATCTATAAATGCTATACCACACTCTTTGGGGAACAATTCTCTACTTCTAACAAGCAAATCGGTAACTGTATCATTCTTCACTCCTTCAGATGGACAACAGTACAAGTTTAGTCCATTATGACAAGGAAATAAGATGCTGTTCAGATACTCTAGCTTGCATTTGTTTAAAGGAATGCATTCGCTTCCTTCTGAACATGTCGAATGCTCGGAAAACACATTTACTGAAACATAACAGCAACACTCTCTTAAATATATTTTTTTATTAGACGAGAATTTGTGGAAAGTTTCATCATTATCAATACACCTAAAAATGTATTTTTTTACAAGAATGGAACAGTACCCAAATATTTATATTCACCTCTAAAGCAGTTGCAACAGTATTTTAAAACTAAAACCAGATACTTTTACTTTCGAAATAATGATTGCCATTGTGGCAATAATAAACATTATAAATAAATGGTATAATAAAATCTCTTAACATTTTGTTTTGTTTTCGATTGGGTTCTAGTAATTTTACCAAAATATTTAAAAATCACTTTTATGTATTACACACATTTGAAGATATTTAGGGTTGCGGTACGATTTTTAGCAAATCATGATCATTATTTCTGTAAACTTGTAAACATAAATAATTTTAAATATATACATATGCTGCAACTTTTCTAATGCATCTACAGTCCTCTTTTTGTTTTTGGACTTCCAGAATAAGAATCTAGGTATATGTTTGATATGTTTACATCCATATAATAATACAGTTACCTAATATTTAAGGTATGTGGAAGTTACATTTGAAACATTTCTCATTTATATTAAACAACTAGTTTAAAATGCTCACCTTTTGCTAGAGTAAACAACATTGCACATATAAATAATGACATCATTTTATAGGTTAACTAAATGAAATAAATACCGAGAATTTGTAGGTATAAACAAGATTCTTTGGTCATACATGAGGCCTTCGTGAGCTGGACATGCGCAAGCTGTAAGTGGATTTAAAATTGTTTACTGGAAAATTGTGAAATGATGTTGAAGAGCGACTATAAGATAACAACAAGAGAAACCTAGAAGCATGTAGGAAATAAGTATAGCTGGACCGGTTCTATATCAAAATAAGAAGCAATAATTATGTTTTTTAACATTTATGCGTTTGTTTATTAAATCCAAAATAACACAAAATAAATCGTTTACACTTTCGTCTTCGAATATTTCATCTAAACTAAATATCCAGAAAATGAGACATATTTTTTCTTTTAAATAGGACAAACAATAAAAAATCTTTATTAGTATAGTCATTGAAGCTGAAAATCAGCTGTAACCTCCGAATTATTTGAAACTGCAAGGATTTGCATGAACATTTAGAATAAGGCTCATTTTATGCTCAAGTTCAAAACTGACATAAGCCCGATTGACGCTTTTTGTTTTTTAGGGGTAAACAGTACCCTTAAGTGAAAAAAAAAATGAAAAAATTAAGTTTTAATCATTTTATTGATAAAAATCTTGTTCAATCACAAAGATTAAATAATGTTCCATGTTCTCGAACATGTTTTATTTATTTTTATTTAATCCTTAAAAATTACCCCTATGCAAAATATAATGATAAAAAAATTACTTTTTAAAGATTTGGAATGATTAAATCGTGCAATTACTTAAAATAAAAGTTACCTTACAGATAATAAAAGAATTTTTCCCATTCAACCCCTAAAAACCACCCCTGTATTGACAAAAATTATAAAAAATTACTTTTTAAAAGCTTGGAAGCTTTAACGGTGCAATTATTTAAAATAAAAATTCCCTCATTGCTTATGAAAGAATTTGTATCTCATAACACTTTTCAACTCTCATAAATAACCCCTGTGCTAAAAAGATGATGAAAAATTACGTTTAAAATCTTGGAATGCTATAATTGTGCAATATACATATGTATGATGTACACAGATAAACATACAATATAAACTTTTATACACTCTGACGCGCACCTGAATCCTAACATTTTGCTCCAAAAATGAGAAAACCTATTTTGCTCAGAAAAAATGTCATTGGTTTTTTACTATAACTCGGTTAATTTTGAAGCTATAGTATCCTACAAAAAAGCATTTTAAAGATAATTTCAAGAGCTGTAAGATCGTTTGCATATAAAGTCCATCGTTTTTTAAAGAGGAAGCATCGAAGGGCTCGAGACAAGTCGTTTTTTCACTAAAATGGATACTTCAAGCGAAGATATCTCCTTTATTTTTTATGCTATAGGAATAAAAAAAGCAAAATAATTATTGAAAAAAGTTACATTTTTGTTGTTTTTCATTTTTTACGTATCTTTCATAGTTTCAGAGTTATTATATAAATAAGGCTATTTTTTTTTAATAATAAAAAATACGTTTTCAACTTTTACCGTAAATTATTCAAAAAATACGCATTCTAAACCGGTCTAACTTGAAAAACACTAAAACACTAAAACAAAACTAATTGTAAAGGGTCGATTAATTTTAATTCTGATGGAAATGGTACAGCGTTTACTGCTCATTTTTCCTTAAAAAATATTAGCAACCCATCTGTTTTCGACGATAACTCCTTCAATTTTGCTCTAATTAACTTTTATTAGTGCTCATTTTGAAAGTCTTTTTGAGTACTACAAAAAACTCCGGGAGCATTATACACGTAAAATTAATCCTTTCTCCGTTATTTGACGTTGAATACATCGATTCGAGTATTCCCCCCAAAACAAGTCCACTTTCACTAACAGTATTTCGCTTTGTATAGGACGTACAACACTTTTTAAAAAACGATTTTCTTTGTTTATTTATAAGCTACATTTTTGTTCATTACACTTTTTTTTTTTAATAAAATGCGTAGTTTTTGAGTTATTCGCGAAAAATGCTTTGAAAAAGTGTTTTATTTCACTCAAAATTCCAAGTTTTCAATCGTGAACAGCTAAAAAACTATTGATTTCTCGGTAACATTCTTTGAGTATTTGTTGCTCAAAATTTGATTCTCTATCGATTTCCAGTGTTATTTTTGAAAAAAAATTCCACCCCCGAGAAGGTGTGACAACCCCCCAACAGGGTGAAAGCGTCAATCGGCGCTATGTCACTAATGTTCATTTTTTTCTCTAACTATCTGCCAACTTTCAAGTCGATCGGTTCAGTTTCAAAGAATTCGTAGGTGAAAAGCTTCAATGACTGTACTATATTAGGCTTTTTGAAAGTCAGAGTCGTATAAATTCTATAGAAAAAAAATGAGTTGTTAAACTACATAATTTAACATATGCAACCATAACACTATGCAAATTTTGTATCCTTTCTAGCATAAACAGTATAAGAAATTGAGAGTATTTTCAAAAAGCACTATTTTTTAGAAAGCAGCACCTTCTATCTCTGCACGAAGTATTTTAGAAAAAACTATATAGTTCCATTAGTTTTTATTGTTGATTGAAGTTGATTTCACATTAAATAGTCTAAAGCTATATGGTAAACTTTTTTCATTTATGCAAATACTATTTGCATGAGGTTCTAAGATTTTAATTAATCAAATAAAGAACTACCTATTTATTATTTAATTCGTTATTTCTACAAGTTTGAAAACTAAAAATATTTTTAAGACGTTCTACAATTTTATCATAAATATTACAGATAATATTTAATTGTACATATTTAGTATATGTACTTGGTATATGTACTATAGCCATGTTTAAAAGGTATTGTGTGGTTTTGAATTATTTTTACACTAATTTAGCACATAATTTGTAATTTTATGAAGATTAAAAAACTCTCATAAATATTATAAGAATAGTTTTCTAACTTATGTCCATTTTAAGAATTATTAACTGTTAAAAAATTAAGAAAGTGTCACATTACGTTTGGAATTACGTTTGATTTAAGTAAAGAACTTCTATGGTCGTTAGGCAACCCACTATACGATCAACTGAAATGTGCCATTGTCCGCTAAATTGCAGCATGCTTTTATTACAAAACCAACGTGATCTGGCTAATTATGCACGTACCAATTGTAGGACTAAGACAGAATAGTAGAAACTACATGAATATTTAATGAATGAAATTTAATTTAATTACATAAAATAAATATGGTAATAAATAATAAAATAAGACAATTCTATAAATACATTATCGGCAGCATTACAAAATTCTAAATATCCTAAATTCAGTACATTTTTGAAGTAACAGTACACTCTCTCTCATTTGAAATATGGATATGCTGGTATTTAAGGCTCAATATTGTCCAATATCCATTTCATGTACGATTCTACCCTCGTGTACAAACCAGGGTGGGTGCCTGCGCCACAAATCGCTCCTCCGAAGGATATAACACCGTATTGGACCATCCTGGATTCGTCGTTGAGAAACTTGGCAGTTTGAAGGGGACCGCCACTATCTCCGTTGCAAGAGTCCTTTTGCTTTCCGTTAGCACAAATTTGTTTTTCACTGACGCGAATGGTTTGGTACGACTTCTGGCATTTTTTTTGAGATATCACAGGAACGATCACTTTCTTGAGGATGGTGCTCTGGGTATTTGGTTCTGTAAATAAAAATACCATGATAATACAGCACTACTATATCAATTACTACTATTACTACTATTACTATTATTACTATTACTATTACTACCAACTTAACTTAAATAAGACCAGATTTTATTCCCAGAGCAAAGAGAGGCAGGAAGGTCATGTATTTGAGGTTGGGGATTGAAATTAGGACATTTTATTGGGTGTACACCTAGATATTGGGACCGAGGGTTATTTATGTTGTGCTACTGCAAGAGATTAACTCAAATTTCGAACTGTCGACTTCGACAGCTGCCTTGGAAATCTTGTTCATACTGTAAAAAGGAAAAAGAACAAACATTTCTAAACATGAAACAAGTAAATATTTCCATACGCTGGAAGAAGGGCCCGCTTTTCATGTTCTGGGTGAATACGAGTTAATATGAGGGTTGTACACCCCTGAGGTTCAGTTTTTTTGGTAAACCTTTCTCAGATACGAAGGAATTAAACGAAAAATCGGTTAGCAGACTTTAGAAATTCACGCGAGTAACAAATTTGCTAAACAAATAAACATACAGTCGGAACGGACTCATAGAGTAATAAAAAATACATATATTTACGTTTTTCTGTGAATCCCCACCCTGTAATGATGACTGAACCAAGCTCGGCGTTACGGGCTACTCCAGTTGGCAGACAAATGGGCTGAACATTATCTAAAATCAAACGAATATTAGTACACTGTTGACTGAATAAACAAAAATGTAATATATACCTGCTAGTTTCATCCCTTTGACTCTTAGAAGCCCAATGTCATTAAATCCATTTTCATTTTCGTATTCCTTGGTGAAATTTGGATGCGGTATGATTTTCTCAATGAACAAATCTTGAACTGGTTCATCAACGCATTTCGTAGTACCATCATCTTGCTTTTCGCAGTCGACCTTAGTTGAAGTGTCGTAGTCGCCAACTCTTACCCCGATTCTATAAGAAAAATATATTTACACAATCAGGATACCAATTCTAAATTAAATCTTTTTTGGTTAAGATTTAAGTTGAATGGTTTGACAGTTTTGTAGGGAAATCCCTTTGGAATAAGGTACTGTTACAGCTAAACAAGAGAAGTATAGGGTTTCTATTTTGGTACTGAACATTTAAAAAGTAGCGCGGAAATAAAAATTGTGAATTTGTCCAAGAAATAGAAAGCTGCTAGACACATAAATATTTAAAATAAATTATTTTTGTAAAATTTCATTATGAACCAAAGATAGGTACATATATGTCATAAAGTGAAGACTCGTTGCTGTTTTATTTAGTTACAGTTTTTAACGATATGTGCATTTTGACTTACATTGGAGTTTGCAACTCTGTTATGCAGTGGGCAGCAGTTAGGATGTATTTATCATTGATGACTGTCCCTCCACATTGGAAACTAGGTCCACTTTCTGCAAAATAATTACAATAAGTTTATTTAATTCACCGTTTGACTTGATTTTCAAGCTTCTTAACATGACTTGAAATGAGATCCATTCAGGAAAAGTGTAGATGTTGAAAAATAAAGTAAAGGTTTTAAATTTTATGTCAGTCAAGACAAGTAGTTAAAAATGACACTAAGTTACTTGGTTTGGTGAATTTCTAATCCGCGTTAAAATAAAGAACTTATACCAAAACTGGTTTCTACTACAGTACAGTTTCAAATATCCTTTCATAGGAATACTTACAATTAGTAAATATATTAATTTACAAAATTAATCTTCATCGCATTAAAATAGTAGTTTCATATTTATATTTTTTAATCAATTAATCATATGGTCTAATCTTTATTATATCAGCAGTCTCTGTAAATAATATCAATCTAAATATGTTAAAGAGAGAGAATTATTTATTTTTGTCTCATTATCAGTCCATTTGAGGGTCGATTTGAGGTATGACATTATGGTTACAGCGGTCTAGAATAATATCTAATGCGTTTTCAGTTAATATTATTTCTGTATACATAATTATATAAAAGTATTTTCCAAAATGGAGGAATCATGTAATATTTTGCAGAATTTCTTATCTTAAAAGGTTAATTATTAAAAAAAAAAATCAGGTTCGATGAAAAATGAATTTAAATTGAAACATTTTGGGAACCGTTTTATCACATGGGCAATAAATTAGTTGATGCTAAAGAAATGGATTTTTAAGTGTTTTAATGTAAATATGTTTTAACTGGCCTTTAATGAAAGACTGATTCACTAGTACTTAAAAGCGCGTTAAAAGGGAGTATTCTATAATCAGTTTTAGAATTCTGAAGAATTTGTTTTTCAAATCGTCTGGACCTTGTTGGCTGCCAGCTTTAATAGTTATTTTTCTATCTAGAACGCGACATGGTACTGTTCAGTTCAAGAATGGAAGTTAAATATCTATTAGAGAACGCAAAAGCATTTCGAGTTTTAGATGTAAACAAAAATTTTTTGAAAACTGCAATAAAATAAGATAATTGTTTTTTGTACAATTTAATTTATATTTGAAATCGTTTGAATCGTATTTGAATCAGGTTTAGGCGCGGTGGACTATCATAACGACAGCAATATTATGAACAAAAACAAGTGTGAAAAAGTCATAGATCTAATATAGTAGGTACTAATTAGATCTATGGAAAAGTAGTATCAGAATTATATATTGCAATCCATATTATAAAGAGTGTTTAATTCAAAATGAGCACTGAAAGTGAAGACGAGCATTTATCGGGAGAAGCGGCACAAAGTGCTGTTTAACAATTCAGAGCCACACAAAAAAAAAAGTTGGGTATACTTTTTATGCGACATATATTTTTCGTAGTAATTTGGCCTCCTGAACACGAATCTGGGGTCAGAATTGGCCCATCACGTCACAATTTTTTCCTAACCTCAAAAAACTTGTGAAAAATAGTGAAAATTGATGAAAATTTACTGGGAAAATTTGGAAAAAAATTTATTTCCACATCAAATAGTACATTTTTATGTAAAAGACTCTGCTGAATTCAAATCCACTGTCAGAATTGAGCTAGAACGTGTGGTTTTTTTTCTAACCTCAAAAAACCGAGCAGGAATCGCTATTTTCAAATTCTGAGCGGATTTTGACCAGATTTTGTATAAAGGGGTTTTTTGGGTCGCTGATTACGAATATGAATTCACATTGTAAAAATTCAAGATGGCTGATCCAATATGGCGGGTGTACTTTTTTGAAATCCACCGATTTCAGTAAAATTTGGCATCATAAGGATTGCTGGTTGATCTCACCTTCATTAATCACACATCTGGAGCCAGATTTTCATAAATCAAGGTAAAATTTGTAGGCAGAGTCATAATTTTAGGCCGAGTAGGCGGCATTTTTTCGGCAAAGTCACATTTTTAGATTGAAGGCATAAGCAGATGCAGTGATGTGCTGTGTGGCAGTAATGTGTCCTTTTCCTTGAACTTTAAAATTATTAAGAAATAAAAGCATCTAAATGCCATAGGAAAACTGCATAGTAGTTAAAAAAATCTGATTGGAAAACCATAAGCCCATGCACGACTAAATAAATGAAAGAATAAAGTAGAAACTTTTTTGTCTTGTCCCATGGAAACAAGCACATCACACTACACATCATTACATGTGTAGAGTCCTTAAGTCATTTTTTTAAGCGAAGTCACATTTTTAGACGGAGTGGAATCTTTTACCTTGATTTATGAAAATCTGGCTCCAGATGTGTGATTAATGAAGGTGAGATCAACCAGCAATCCTTATGATGCCAAATTTTACTGAAATCGGTGGATTTCAAAAAAGTACACCCGCCATATTGGATCAGCCATCTTGAATTTTTACAATGTGAATTCATATTCGTAATCAGCGACCCAAAAAACCCCTTTATACAAAATCTGGTCAAAATCCGCTCAGAATTTGAAAATAGCGATTCCTGCTCGGTTTTTTGAGGTTAGAAAAAAAACCACACGTTCTAGCTCAATTCTGACAGTGGATTTGAATTCAGCAGAGTCTTTTACATAAAAATGTACTATTTGATGTGGAAATAAATTTTTTTCCAAATTTTCCCAGTAAATTTTCATCAATTTTTCACAAGTTTTTTGAGGTTAGGAAAAATTGTGACGTGATGGACCAATTCTGACCCCAGATTCGTGTTCAGGAGGCCAAATTACTACGAAAAATATATGTCGCATAAAAAGTATACCCAACTTTTTTTTTGTGTGGCTGTGATTATTAATCCCAGAAAAATCATCGAGGCAGTACGAGATTACCTACAACAAATTCAAAGGGTGGTGTACTTCAAACAGAATTCAAAATAGAAGATAAGAAGATAGAAGTTCAGAATAGAACAGAATTTCGAATATGAGATATTCCGAAAAACTCCAAAATTCTAACGAAATTGAGAGATTTTTACAAGAAGCACCTGATCATAGATTTCTGCTAGAAAAAGTCATTCAAATTAATATAAATCGTTCGATTTAACTAATTTTGAACAACTTTTCAGGTCATTTTAATAATTGGTCTTTGACAGTCATTAAAGAGAAACTTAAAATAACACTTACCGGTTTTGTACGATAGAAGGGCCATCCAAGGATACTCTCCCAATCCAGCATTCTCTCCGTAACTAATTTTGTCTGGAATACCTATATAACCACATTCCTCAGGCAACAAGCCTATGTTTTTGTGATTTTCAACTGAATCAGCCTTCACTGGTTGATCGGTTACCTTCCTCGAAGACAACATGAGTGATACTGGTTCATCGGAGCAGCATATTTTGACTTTGCGTCCGCTATAGCCGCAAACGTACTCCCTCAGTTTTTCTTTTAGGTGAGACGGTAGAGGTGAAGGTGCCATCTTGAGGAAGCTCACCATGCTCCCGCAGTCTTTCGCTAGAATGCACGTACCGACACCGAGATCTGGCGTCCTGCAACCATCGTCGTCTATTGCCCATCCTTGAGCTGGAAGTATATGTCTATATTTTTTAAAAATTCTTTACATATCACTATGGGGTAGAATCAGAAAGCTTTTCAAAGTGAGTAAACGTCGATAACGCACTGAAATTATTTAATTCTGACAAATTATTTAATTCTGACATGTTTTGTTTCCAACCAAAGACAAGAAAGATATTTTAAAGAGAATAACTAGAACTGTTTTTGAAACAAAAAAAAAATAGGAATTGTATTTGTAGTATCTACTGTATATGCAATGAGGATAAAATGTCAAGTTCTCAAATGTTAGCATTATATAAATAAACCAGAATAAAAAAATTAAAAAGAAATGCGAATGTGTTGGGAGACAATAATAGCAATAAATTGAACTATGTAAAATTTATTTTATGCTTCTTGGATATTTTAACGTAAATAAGTAAATAAAAATAAAACCTATAAAAGCAACAATATGTTTAGAATAAATTATGAATATTCGGTCACATTGAATTTCAAAGTATATTGTTATTCTCCTTTTTTATTGAATTAATTTACTTGTTTACTTAAGTTTTGACTAAATAAAACACGATTTATGAAGAGGTTAAAAATATTTCTATTTTAAAGCTATTCTAACTTGGTCTTTAAAGTAGAAAATATTAATTCTGGCTATTAAATCGCAATAAAAGCGATGAAACGTCGGCAAAGTTTAATGGTAGTTTTTTGTTCTTCATCTTAACCTAATCTAGACCAAAAAAGAAAAATGTAAAATCGTTTTTATTTCATTCTCACTATAGAGGAAATATATACAGGGTGTCCCGTTCGTGTTTCAAAAAAACTTGTGTGCAAGTTTCCCATGAGAAAATAATTAATGTAAAGTTTTTTTCTTAGCCGCCCCGTTTTCGAGGTACAGTGTGTTGAAGTTGTTACTTTCCAAATAGTTTTCCTTAATTATCTTTAAATCGATTAAAGATAAAAATGTTAAAATTTGTACACGAGTAAACATCAACTGTGCGTTAAGAATAATGTGCAAACGGTTTCTTTCTGAAAAGCAGTGTCCCCGATACAGGTAATTGGAGGGGTACAATCGAAAAAAAAAACTGTTAAAAGTCAAAATTTATTACATTTGTAAACGGTTTTGTATACTCTAAAGAAGGGGTCGGCAACTGGCGGACCGCGGTCCAGGTCCGGACCGCTGAAGGTAAAATACTGGACCGCCAAAAATTTTTTGAAGGTATAAATTACTTAAATAAATTATTTAAAAAATCTTTTGTTTTTACGTTTGAGTGCCAACCTTATCATTTTGTGTGAGTGTTTTGAGTTCTTAATGGTTAGTAAGCAGATTAAATTTGAGTCCAAATTAAAATAAAAAATTTGTAAGAAATATGAATATGTTTTTTCTGAACCTCGTTAAAAATTTTCAAACGTATCCGGACCCCATCTAAAATTACTTGCCGACCCTTGCAGTCTAAAGGATACTACAAAAAAAGGTATATTTGTGGAAATTCGGTAGCATGCACCATTTTCGAAAAAAATTAAGTTGCAATTTTTGCTCACATAAAGCGGCACAAGTACCTACATTAACAAAATATTAAATTGAAAGAGGACCTTACCATTGAATGAGCTGAAGATATTTAGGTACCAACAGTATTTGCATTTAAGACTATAATTTTAATTTCTTACGTATCACATGAAACTTTAAATTGTAAAACATTTTATTAACTAAAGAAAAAAAGTTCAGTTTGTTGTAAAATAACATTTAAAAAAGTAAATCAAAATAATCAGATTATGGTAATTAATTATCTATTATATTTTTATTAATACAATTAATCCGAATTGACTGATTCCGTAAACATATACATACTTTTCTTTTCTCTGTATAAATATGTATTTTTTCCTGTTTTGTTTTATTATATACATGTTTGATGTTTTTCTGTGATAGACATTTTGTGATGTATTTTACTTTATGTTCTTGAAACAAGTGTAAACTTATCAAGTATTGTTTATTCGTATAGCTTTTAATATTGATTTACGTTTTATATACTCTGTATTTTCTACGAATAAATTATTATTATTATTATTAACTAATTTTAGATTTTGTAAATTACTACACTACACCATTACTAATTGTAAAATAAAAAGTTGTTAAATGGACTGAATTGTTGATGGACATTAAAAAAAGTGATAAAAACAAAAAATATTAGGAAACAAACTCGGAGACATACAGAACAAAACAGCTGCACAATTAAATAAATGTGCAAATACTACAATAGATACTGAAATTGTCCCCATTTCCTTCTATGCTACTTCATTTTTCTCGAAAATGGTACATGCTACCGAATTTCGACAAGGATACCTCTTTTTTTGCAGTATATATTTTATTCAATTGTACCTCTCCAATTACCTGTATCGGCGCCACTGCTTTTCAGAAAGAAACCATGCACATTATTCTTAACGCATAATTGATGTTTACTCGTGTACAAATTTTGACATTTTTATCTTTAGCCGATTTAAAGATAAAAGGAAAACCATTTGAAAAGTAACAACTTCAACACACTGTATCTCGAAACTTTACATGAACTACCCCTATTATTTTTCCATGAGGAACTTGCACACAAGTTTTTTTGAAACATGAACGGGACACCCTGTATATTTAATGAAATTTTCGACTCGATGAGTTTAAAATAATTCTTGAAATATTATGAAAATTGAATTTAAATTTTAATTTTGATATTGTGTAAACCCGTTTGTAGTTTGTACGAGTATATTTAAAAAATAAGCGAGCAAGGTGGCCATATTCCCGGCCGAGAAATAGTGAAATTTCAGGCGTTTTTAGGTACTGAAATCTTTGAAATTAAAACGTGTAGAACAAAAGTAAGCACAAAAATAAAATCCTTGATGTTTTGTTTATTCATTGTTACCATTTAAATTTACTCAAATAAAATAATAACTAAAAAAAAGCGTTTGTAAAACATGCGTTTGCTGTTATTCTAACCCCACATTTTAAGAATTATTTTCACGTACTTATAAATAAAAGTAAACAATTTTATATGTAGGACTAAGCAAGTAAATGTTATAAGAATATTTACATGTGGAATTATATATAAAAAAGTTAGTATTTTCGTAGATTTCAGTACCTAAAACCTTGATGGTTTGATCGTTTTTTGCACCTGTTTATTCGTTTTACTGCGGCGTCTTTGAAAATACCCAGGTGGCATGACATAACATTCCTATTATTTGATAAGCTTTAGATTTTTTAGTTATTAAATGTTTGAAATTATTTGTCTTTGCGGAAAACACTATTTAAAGAATATGGGGCCCTTAATAATTAATGAGAATATTTTTGAAATATCTAATTGTCACATGTGCATATTAGTACAATTTAATCCTTATAATGATTTAACACCTGATATTTCTATTAAAAAAATAAATTTGTTTGTTTATTTACTTACATGTAGCACCGTTAATAACATAGAATACTATGTGAATTATACCAACAACTTTTAGCAACATTGTGAAATAAAACACTGCTTTAGACAACTTAAAGCTTCAAACGTGAATTCAGTTCTATGCATCAGAAGGAGGAGCTTCTCTTTTTATATCTTTACTCACGGTTCTCACTATAAATGTAATGTGACGTAAAATGGGATAAGTTGATCGTATGAATGGGCTGTCTTTGATAACGGAAAACCAGCCGTTGCACAAATTGTGGTAGTAATCGTGGAATATTTTTTTCTAGCGTTGTACCAGTTTCATTCATAAGTACAATCTTTTGTGGAAGTACTATAATTTCAACGCTATTTGCGGACGATGGTTTTACTTTTTTTTTATTAATACTTATTAAACTAAATGAAATGTGTATAGAAAGACAAGTAAATTAATTTACTTTTTTCATTTTATATCAGTAGAATATACATAAAATATGAAAAGTAGGTAATTAGATTAACAATCTTTAAGAAAGATACCATCAATTTTGTGATATTCATATCACAACAGATGTTATTCTTGCATTAATTTGTTAAAGATAATAAAATTTAAATTTTCTTAAGAAAAATATTAAAGAACGCAAATTTTTTTCTATCGTTTCAATGTTTACGGTTTAGACTTTGTTTGTGACTATGTCATTTAAGACTGGATACTTAAATAACAATTAAAAAGATTCAACAAAAGTAGTAAATTTAAAAAAAATTGACATAATAAATTGATAGTCAATTTTTCCTTATTTTTAATTTTAGAACATGTGGATAAGTATAAATATATACAGGGTGTTAGAAGTTTGACTGCCTTAATTTTAACAGATGACAGAATACATTAAAATAAAACAAAAAAACCTTATATATATATCTATATATATATACATGGTGTAACTTAAAGATTGGGAATAAATTAAAAGGTGGAATTTTTATTTTAAAAAATAAATATTTGTTATATAAAATTATGCTCTATGGGTTTTCTTTTCCAAGCTACAACGCGCTAAAAAATTTCAAATATTATAAAGAATTTAGTTTTTTAGTATCATGCAAAAATCTTTTTTCAGTGCCTATTTGACCATGTTAGGTAGCTGAGTCAAAGCATACTTCATGCATGCACTTCAAAGCAGACTTTTTGTTATTTTTAATTTCCTATGTTAGCAGTGGGAAAAAATGGTATTTACAAAAGTTTTGTTTAGGAAAAATTACAAGAGCTAGAAATAAAACGTAAGAGAGTAATTTTGTTTAAAATACAAAGTGGATCATAAAAAAATAATAAAAAAATGTTTTTACCAGTGGCGTACCACAATTTTCTTCGAATTCGTACGCACGCCACTGAGAATAAAGTCAATTTCTTTCCTGTTACTAGTGGATTATCAAATTAAGCTAAGGCTAAAATTTCATTCCATTATCTTATAATGTTCGAAAGTTATTGGAGAAAAACTAAATTTTTTGAAACTTTTTAGCACCCTGTAACTTGGAAAAGAAAACCCGTAGAGCATAACTTGATATGAGAAAAAAATATTTTTTAAACCAAAAAAATCCAACCTTTAATTTATTCCCAACCTTTACGTTACACCCAGTATATGAGAAAAAAAATTATCAAAATCTCCAACTTGATGTACGAAAGTATGCACGATTGATTATGGAATACTGACATAACTGCGTGCATAGAATACCGCAAAATCCAATGTTTATCACTTTTTTGAACTCCTTTGTAGTTAATTCTAAAAAATAATTAGCGTTGTAATAAATTTAAAATTCGATAAAATTCATATCGAGCAATCTGACAACGGTGCGGTGAATAACATGAGGTACTAAGCTGTCCAGCCAGCAATACGCAATTCAGTTGATATCTGGAATTGGACCGTGTCTGAGTGTCTTTTGCGTACCATTATTTTCTTTTCTTGAGGCGTTTTACAGCGAGTGCGCGAAAATTTGGACGACGTGAGTCTTTAGATACTTTAATTACATATTTTTCAAATTCATAAAAGTTAAGTTCCTGTTTTAAGAGATTCATAATTACTAAAATTCTAGCTACAATTTAAACACAACACTATCTTCGTACTACAAAATCGATACATTTTATTTTATTTATTTAAAAACTGGAAAACCATTGTCTCGAAATTTACTAAATAATAATTGTTTACATTTTTTCCGTAGGACAAGCCTGCCGCGTGCACAAGTGGTATGCATCAGCTGTGTGGCGTTAGGTTAAGCGCCGTTGTCACGTTGTGATGAAACTCCCCAATATTAATACTCGCTGTATTTTGAAAACTATTAGTGTTACGCCCCTGTAATATCCAACTTTTTTGTTCATCTATGATTACTCTATCTCATGCTGAAGTAATGGCAGTCAATCTTCTTACACCCTGTATAAATATATTTTAACTATCTAGATTGAAGTCCCATTTCCGTTAAAAATATAAAAATCTGTGGGAAATTACATTTAAAAATAATTGTGGAATTACAAAGGAAGGTACTGCAAAGGGAAATGTTACATCATGTGACTTTATGTTAAATATTTTGTATTTTACTATTCATTTGTGGCAATTAAGCTTTCTTTGTTTCACAATCTTTGGATAAATAAGTTGAAGCAGAAAAAATAGCATCATACATGATGGCAGATGATTTGTTAAAAATTATTAATTAGAGAAATTTATTAAAACCAACTTTCTTCTTTATTACATGACGAGAGGAAAGTAGAAAAAAAATAATGTTTTTTTAGCTGTTGAAAACTGATATTTTCTTTATGTTTTTTATTTTTCATGCACAGAAAATTAAGGTTTTGTTTCTTTTTGTCGTTATAAGTAAAACTTATAATTTGCTAAATTGTGCTTGAGCACAAAATACCGTAAATCAGCTATATTCGTAAACAGGAATTAAACACCCCCCTCTGTGGATACAGTAGGGTGGAAGAACGTTGGCTTGGGTCAATGTGAGAGATTGACAGCGGTCGGCGATTGACATTCTGCTAAATAATGAGGTTTTCCAGGTTTCCCTCATTCCAACACTGGAAGTCGTTCATTGGCGCATATGCGTCCTACTGAATAATAATATGCCATCCCCCTTTCCATACAAGTCTCGAACTTCTGGGCTAATCCTTGAAGTTAGAATGAGGGGTAGAAATAATATTATTGTTATTATTATTTAAA
Source organism: Anoplophora glabripennis (assembly GCF_000390285.2). Taxonomy (NCBI): domain Eukaryota; kingdom Metazoa; phylum Arthropoda; class Insecta; order Coleoptera; family Cerambycidae; genus Anoplophora; species Anoplophora glabripennis. Next base: position 306,606 of record NW_019416258.1, on the reverse strand, counting down.
TTTCTTTAATTGTTTTTATTTCGAGTTTTTCAAATGTTTCCAGTTTTCCAGATTTTCCCAATTTTTTGCTTTGGAAAAAATTCTGTTTTTTTCAATTTTCCTCTTTTTCCGTTGTGAAATCTCCAGTCAAAAAAGAAATATGAAAAGTACAATAGATTTTACAAATCTGAATATTTGCACGTTGTTGTTTTGCCAATTTGTTTTTACCTTTTCTCTAAAGAATATGTTACTCTCTTGTCATGCTTGCAGTCTACTCACTTCATGGACATAAAACTATAGTTTTTAATTAATTGCGTACAAATTGTAAATGAGTGGATGAAGCCATTTATATTTAATAGTTAAATCAGGATAGTAAGTAATGTGTATTTAATTTTATTCTTACCTCATGCGTTTACAAGAATAGCATTTTGCTTAAACGAATTACGTCAGAGATTCTTGACGTATCATTGCATAATTTTTGAGAAAATAACTTTGCGATAATGGTTCTGATTTAGTTGATGTTGCTTCTGAAAAGTTCGAGATTACGCGGTTGCCAAAAAATTAATAAAACAAATGCGAATTGTTACGTCAAAATACAGGAAAATTAAATAATTTAACTTTAAAAATTTCCTTATGAATTTCAAGCCGATGTTACGTAAAGCCGCTTAATATTGCAAAGGTTTTTACTCATTTGACGATGCATTCAGAAATACCCACTCAAAGTTGTTATATGAATAAATTTAACAGCTACAAGTACGTTGATCGCACATACCATTACACAAGTACAGGTGGCCAAATGAAAACAAACAGAGCCATTTTCAGGAACGGCGTCAAGATTGCAGAAAAACGCTCAGACCTGTCGATATTAGATCAAAGGGGGACATTCTTTGCTGGTATTTTTGACTCCGCCACTTTCACCAAGCAAGTGAAAGCATCACCCCAAAATATTTAAATGGCATTGGGGGTTGAGTAATATTTCTTTTGAAAGCTCTTACAATTCTCTTTACAACAAACATTAAATTTTATAATTCCGCCCAATACTTTGAAAAAAATTTACATTTTAAAATTTAAATGTTTAGTTGCTTATTTACTACTTAGTTAATTAAACGTTCAAACTGATGACCGCCCGCTTCCATACAAGAATAAACATTTTGTTCGAAACGTTCGCGCACATTCCGAAGCATTTTCGGATTGATTTGACGACATTCATCGACGATTCTTTGACGCAAATCTTCCAGCGACGCTGACTGTGTTTCGAAAGGGCGATAAATCCGGTGATCGTGGAGGCCACTCAATGCTGCCTCTTCTCCCAATCCAATTCCGTAGAAAACGTTGGTCCAAATACTGACGGACAATTAACGCATAATGCGGAGGAGCACCGTCCTGTTGAAAAATCAAATGATCTTCATCATACTCTGGAACATTTTCAATAATATCAGTCAAGGCAGGGTCAATAGCGTCTTCCAGTAATTGCAAATACATTTGGCCAGTCAAATTACCAGGTAGAAAAAAAGGACCCACCAGCCGGTCACCGAAAATTCCAGCCCATACATTTAATTTTTCCGGTTGCTGTGTATGCACCTCGTGAAAAACTCTTGGGTTTGAATCGGACCAATAGCGGCAATTGTGACGATTTACCGTCCCGTTCAAGAAAAAACTGCATTCATCAGAAAAACAGATGTTAAAAAGGAACTGTGGATCGTTCCCTGCTCGCTCACTCATTATTTCGCAAAATTGCAAACGGCGGTCATAATCATCCTCATGAAGTTCCTGGACTAAATGTATTTTGTATGGATGGAATTTATTCTTCTTCAAAATGGTTTGTATGCTAGTTCGATTGATCCCAGACACAGATGCCAGCTACCTCGTACTTAATGTAGGATCAAGATGAACTTGTCTCAAAACTGCTTCTTCATTATCTTCATTAACTATAGGTTTTTCAATTTTTCGTTTTTTATTGGCTACGTTCCCTGTCTCTTGAAATTGTTTTGCTAACTCTAGAACATACTTCCTCCTGACATGTTGATCTTGATGTTGTTCATTAAATAGCTGAACTGTTCTATTCGCACATTTATTGTTTAATGTTCAATAACACAATTAAATAAACTACCAACTAACGCTTCCAAATAATACTAGAAAATAATTTGGAATCCACTAATTTTACGTTCATTGTGCTATAACATTCATTTCTGTTTTTTACAATTGTGTTTTTTTTTACGAAAGTGATAACAAATCGCCAAAAACCAATGTAACGCAAGAAATACTAAATTTATACCATTGGCGTACTTACTCGAATGACTGACATTTTTACCGTTATTAATTGTTTGTACATAAGTTTCAACTTTAAAATCAAAATTCTTAATACGTATTGGGCGGAATTATAAAATTTAAAGTCTGTTGTAAAGAGACTTGTAAGAGCTTTCAAAAGAAATATTACTCAACCCCCAATGCCATTTAAATATTTTGGGGTGATGCTTACACTTGCTTGGAGCTGAAAGTGGCGGAGTCAAAAATACCAGCAAAGAATGTCCCTCTTTGATCTAAAATTGACGGGTCTGAGCGTTTTTCTACAATCTTGACGCAGTTCCTGAAAATGGCTCTGTTTCGTTTTCATTTGGCCACCGTGTATATTCAACTAAAGTAAATCTTTATTTATCTCAATTTAACAGTATGAGTTACTAATGTATTTACCATAACTGATTTCCACGTACCTATATTGTTGTGGTCAGAGCTACTGTAGCTTCACTACGTGGTGTAACATTGTCTAGCATAATGCAACCCTTGGAGATGCAGCGAGGTTTTATGATGTCTGTAGATGTTACCCAATATTTTATGAGTAATTTACACATCTATTGTATGAATAACCATAAAAATATTTTCAAGATCCCGTTAATGTAGCAGTTATTACCAAAATATTCTTTGGTGACGGTGGAAGAAACCAGCTTTTTATTAAGTTGTGTTTTTAAAATTAACAGCCCGTCTTGAAAATCTAGATAATTTTCACCTTTTCGTTGTAACAGGAAATAAAATGAATATGTGATAATTAGAGATGTTACAATCGGTCCGCTAGCCATTGGCACCGTCGTCAGTCAGCCACGCGAGCTGCCTAGCTGTTGGTTTAGTCGCCGATTTCCCTGTAATCGAATGATTCTTCTTAGAATTTTAGTTGTCTTATGATGCACAATTATGTGTAATTATATCGAGCGTACTAAGTGGTAAAAAACAGCAAACAATTCGTACTATACTGACTAAAAATAATTTACCAGTAAGTAGCTATAAAATTATTAACATATAAAAACTATTTAGGTGGAAAATAAAACAGAGATATAATTTTTGGAATAGAAAAGAATTTTATGAAAGTAAAGGAAAATAATGAGTTCTAAAAATATCTATTTAAGCTGCTACCTTCGTTTAAATGTTTGATTTTTTATTTTTTTTTTTATAAAAAATATAAAAAAGCAAGGAGTAATAATTTATGTACTCAGGTCAGCATCACAGCTTTATCAATAGTAAATTGGTCCAATAAAGCGGTACTCAACACGTGTTATTTCAAGTGCATGTGGTCATAGGGGAAGTTAAATAACGAACAATTCTTTCTTTTATTAAAAAAATATAAACAATAATGTAATTCAATATATACATACCAGTTTATGTATAGAAACGTTTCAAATAATATTAATAAATATAAAGTAACAAATATTAAAAAGTGCACAATACACGTATAAAAAAATTGGCGAAAACCAGAAGACTCAATTTATGTTTTATTTAATCTTCATACTGATTGCATGTGACCTACCATTTAATATATTAATTAATAAAACATTTTATTCCTACTGGAACAAATACAACCCTAAGTTGAAATTACCATGTCGGATCAGCTTAGAAGTAGATTATTAAATTATGCAAATATTACATCAGTAGACGTCGAACGGTCGTTCTCTTCAGATTAAGACATTGTATCACCGCCGCGAATAAGTTTCGCTGAAACAAGGGTAGGAACATACCTGATGATGCGATCTATAACGGATTCCATTCGGATTGTGGAACTGATAGCAACGATGCGTATAAAAATTTACGTGTTTCACAATGATACAATGACATAAATCTTATAATCACTTTATTTTATGTTGATGATCCGCACGCCTTTGTGCGCGGCCAATTATGACAGTTCTAGTGATAATGTAACATTTTGTACACTAATAGTTCCAGAGTTAATTTTAATTAAACTAAAAAATTAAAGAAATTCAACGAAAATTAGGTAAAACAACAACGCAAAAAATAAAAAATTACTTCTGGCGTCTAACTATGTCTGTCACATGTTTTCGGGGTCGCTGAATCCGCATCCGGGATCCATTTAACTCCATTACGTCAGGATATTTGATAACAATCCTCTATCCATTGACCACTTAACTCCTATAACCCTATAACCCCATAATCCCTTAATCCCATAACCCCATAACTTTTTAACTCCGTAACTTCAAAACCCCATAACCCCGACACCCATAAACCGGTAAGAAAGAGACATACGCGCGTTTAGGCCCTGAAATGCAGTATGTTCGAGTCATACGTACTTCTTATGCCTTAAACCCATATTCCCCAATAATCCCATAACCCCTTAGCCTCATAACCTCAACAGCCAGAAAAGAATAGACTTATGCACGAACTCTCATGAATCGAATCTTTGTACATCATTGTTGTAGTACTTATTCGTGTGTTAGCAATCCAAGGCACCTCCACGTGGTAGGCGGTGGGCAACGGCGTTATTCCATCATCCGGCAGAGACCCTGGATAACGGCGTTCATGTCGGGGTCAGGGGTCGGATACCCAGTATCTAATAAAGCACCCCAAAGGGAACATAAGCCTTCTACCTCCTCGTTGTTGCTTCTGGATTCGGCAAAATGTAGGCTTCTCCAAGGAAAGTCTTTTTCTTACCGGGTTATGGGTGTAGGGGTTATGGGTCGTTGAGGTTACGGGGTTAAAGGGTTATGGGGTTATATGATTAAGGGGTTATAGGGTTATAGAGTTGAATGGTTAATGGATAGAGAATTTATTGGTCTATTTTTTTAGGTTATGAAAAAATTCTGACGTGATGGGATGAAATGAACCCCGGATTCGGATTTAGCGACTCCGAAAACATATGGTAGATATAGTCATACCCCAGATCTAATTTTTTCGATTTTTTGTGTGTGTAATCTTCTCGGATTTTCTGAAAATGTATAGACCACTTTCATGGTTCAATCTTCATGGTTTTCAAAAGTTAGGTTATGTTTCTGTGGATACTGATCGTTGCTAGGCCATTGTCCCTCAGCCAGATTTTTATTCTTCTTAAGCTGATAAACAATCGCTATACAGTACACGTTGTGCACGTAGAGCAATCAAACTTTTCAAAACTTTTCCCATTTGACGGGAGAAGTTTTCTGTCGCTTTGAGGACATCAGCAACGGTTAATTCTATTGGGGCTGGGTCTATCCTGCCATAATTTTCGCTGAAGTTGGATTTCATTTTTTATGTTTGGGAAATCGCAAAATTGAGCGAAAGTATTACAAACTTCTGTGAGATTTTCCACGGACATGGTTAGCATTTGTGTCTACTGTAATTTGGATAATGCAAATGGATAATGAGTGCTTCAATTTTTAAAATTAAAGTTTAAGTCAAGTTTCATGTTAAATATACAAGGCAAAGAGTTATTAACTAAATTTTTGGTAAAATTGGTCGTAAGTGGCGCCCTCTATGAGCAATGCTGAAATTACAACACGCATCTTATTCATCGCCTAAAAAAATATAGTTTTCAAGTTCCTAACCTACATATTTTCAGAATAATCGCAAAAAACGATTTAAAATTTTAACTTTCATCACCCTGTATTTCCGAAACTATCAACTTTCGGATAAGGCATGTTTGCGCCAATGGTCACCATTTCACGTGTAGTATCTTCAGCTTTCAACTTTCCCATTGTTAATGAATCACCCTGTATTTTATACTACCATATATATAAATGTAGGTTGACAGAGAACACACAAAAAAAATATAATATAACTTATACTTCAAAGCGTCGGAAACCACACAATAGGGTCCCACTTACCCCTTCAAGTCAGACATTACTATTCAATATTTTTACCTGAACTTTGTTACCGCCTAGTTTTTTGGGTCGCTAATTACGAATCTGAAGTCCTAATCGGAAAATTCCTGAATAGAAGATGGCGGATCCAATATGGCGGATGTAAGAATCGGAAAGGCATTCAAAATTTGAAGATTATGGCGGAAACTTGTTACTCAGTTTTCAAAGTCGCCAATCAAAAATATCAGGTTTTAATTTAGAAATTCTTAAATCCAAAATCCAATTTAATTTTTTTGTTAATAAACTCAGTTTTAAAGCGATGTGATACATATTTTTATATATTCAATTTTTGTCAAGCAAAAAAGTTGTCGTAAATAATAACTTAGGAGATGCTTATTTCAAGTCTCTCCAAGAGGCAAAAATTTTTGAAAAATTGTTGAGAAGCTGAGAAACTATATCTCCTAAGGGGTGAATATTTTACTAAGGTCATTTTTATGCGGAACGTGTTCTACTGAGCTGTAGATTCATCAGTACCATTTGTGCTATTTCTTTTGTATGTTGAAGTACAGAGTGATTCACTATAGTTTGCCCTCCCCTTTAGCTTTTTAGTTTTCAGAGTTATAAAAAATGTGAAATACAAACGTTTTACGATGTTTTATGAAGTTTTCGAAAATGATAGAAAAATAACTGAAATCGCGGATGTTAACTTTGTTAATTTAAATGGGACACTCTATATATTTTTACATATTTGGATAGAACGTTACCTATAGAGCACAATCATATAAAGTTTGTTGGGTCTATCTCTAACAACAAGCGAGATACTATCAAAAATAAGGTTTTTTATTAAGAAAATAAGATATCTTGCAATTGTTAGACATCTTTCAGGCATTTCTGCCTTTTTTCCAATTGCGTAAGGATTCTCCGATTTAGTTGTAATATATTTTGACATATCGAACATTGATATACAGGTGGTGAGACATTAGACATATTTCAGAGACTACTCCGATTTTAATTTTGAAAATTTGGATAATAGTGTTTTCGGGCATGCTATTCTCAATTAAAATATTGTCGTCCACCGAACGCTACCTGTTATACCGTAAGTTGACGTCATCTTCGTTATTTTAAATGGAACACCCTGTATATTATTGCAATTTTTGGATTCTACGTCAATTTTTATTTGAATTTTCATAAAGGTTCCCTATTCTTAAAGTTAACCGGTTTTGATATATTTAATTTTTTTCAAAAAAATTAAAAAAGCACTGCCTAATTTAAGAAGATGTGTATTTTACAATAATAAAGTTAGAGCGATAACATTTATAAGGGACATGTCTAAAACACTAAACTTTAAACCATCTTAACTTATTTTTTTTTTAAATGGAACACCCTGTATATTTTTGCTCAACTTGATGAACAATTTTGTTCTCTTTCGAATGGTATAATGGTTCCCTATTTATACCTATCTCTTCGCATAATTTCTTGCGAGGATGGCTGGGAAATTTTTAGTGGAACTTCAAAACAATCACCTAATCCGTCACCAGTTACCGATAACTTTAGGTGAAGGTAACATCGTCAATGTTTTGGCATATTTGCATGCTTACCCTGAACCACCAGTTCGTGCTGCTGAATAGGATTTTGAAATTTTTTTTAACTCTAAAAACAAAAAAGTTAATGGGGGGGGGGGAGGGACAAAATATAGTGAATCACCCTGTACTTACTTGCAGGTATAAGTAATTATTACCTCTATTACTGTTACTCGGAGTGTTTGTTAATACTCCAATCTTTTGCTTCCATTCGCTTCATTTTTATTCATACAGTGAGGTTATTGGAAGTATTTTTGGCGATAGTTGTATTTTCTATGGCTTCCTTCCGATAAGTAGATTATCAGCGCGTATAATCACGCTAATTGTATCGTAATAGTACGCAATAATGTTAGTGATTCAAACGAGGCCTTATACAGAAAACGTTTCGTAAACCGAGATAAAATGAGATAACGATAAACGTTGAGCGTAAGTGCTACTGAGGTTTCCTCGTAACTGTTTATCAAAAAATTATTTAAAGGCGTCAATTCAAAAACCGCAATATACGCAGCATATTAATATATTCTAATTATTTTCGGAATGCACAGGATGAGACGGCTTGACGTTCTACGTCTTTAATTCTCAGCAAAACGGAGAAACGAACAAAAGTTGTTTTGTTCGAAACCTGTTTGATTCGGCTTAAAAATAATTTCTTGCCAAGCCTTAAAGTTGAAAATATCTTCGAAACTAAAATCGGTAGATCAAAAGTATGTTTCAAAAGTCAAAAGTTCATGGTTCTTTTTTAATTTTTTTTTATAATTATTATTAAAAGTTACGACAAAAGAATTGTATTGAGAAATCTTGGGATACGAATATAATCTTATAATTTTACCTAAAAGAGTCAGTCAAGAACATTTAAACACTTGTTTCTTGTCACATTTTTTTTTTGTAAGTGGGGATTTTGAGACGTGATGTGTTTTTTTTAATTATAAAAATATATACTTACTGCACGTAACTAAAATGTGTAGGTAGTTGCACCTGTTTCTTCTTTAGTTCTTTCTTCAACTTTAGTAACTGCTGGTGTTTACTTATTAATTAAGTAGTTTTAATTTTGTTTTTAGGGATTCTTTAAAAATAATGTTTTTATTAATTGCAAGATTGGAAAATAGGAAAATAATATTCGTCAGACAATATAAAAGTTGTTTTTGCAGGTCTTAGAGATATGATCTTGAGAAAATCAGCTGGTTTTAATACATTTTTTTATAGTAGTTTTTCTGACATGTTCGAGGTTGCAGACATTTTGAACGGCTCATATCTTTTGTCAGAGAATTTTATTTTCACGTTTCATTTGAAGTTTTTAAGCTATTCAATTAAAAAAAAAAAACAGTATCAATAAATTTTTCATATGACGTCGAAACGACGTGTTTCGAAAAAATTGGAGGGAAAACGCCCCAAAATCGAAAAAAGTCACAGAGGAAAAAGGTGTCAGACTAGGCCTAATGAAGCTATACAGGGTGTTAGTAAGTAAGTGCGACAAATTTCAGGGGGTGATTCTACATAAGAAAATAATGGCAGTTTGCTTATAAACGTAATGTCCGCAAACGATTCGTTTTCCGAGATACGGGGTGTCAAAGTTTTTCTTAAAAACTGACGATTTAATTTATTGCTCTGAAACCGGTCGAGATGTGCAAATGAAATTTGGTGGGTTTTAAGAGGTAGTTATTGCGCATTTTTTGACACGCAATTAAGAATTTTATGTTCATCATTGGCGCGCGTACGGGTAATAATCTCAATTTTTTTAAAGAAAAAAATGGTACGCCACTGAGATATTACAAATTAAAAATCATTTTTGAATTCCTCGTTCAATTTGTGACAAAAAATCTCTCTTGCCTTTTCTTCGTATGGGGCGCCGTTTTGATGCAAAAAAATAAAACATCTTAACGCGTATTTTTTATTTCTTTAATACATTATCAAGAACTATCTAATACAATAACATTAAACCAGAACAATAACAGAAAATAACACTAATAAAATTTTGAAAAGGCGCAAAGCTACAACAAATGTTCAAAATGACCTCCCTCAGACGTGACACAAGATTCAACTCTTCGCCTCATTGATTGTCGTATTCGCGCAAATATTCCTGGTATATTTCTTATTGTCTCACAGCCGACTATAATTCGATTCCTCAGGTCATCAACATTTTCAACGGGAGTGGAATAAACTAATGACTTAAGAAAACCCCAAATGCAAAAATCAAGAGGATTTAAATCCGGCGATCGAGCAGGCCAATGTTCCGTACCTCCCCTACCTATCCAACGATTTGGATATACTGTGTCTAAGTGATTACGTACATTAATGCTAAAATGGGCTGGTGCACCATCATGCATGTACCATAGGTGTTGTCTCAGCTGTAGAGGAATTTCTTCAAGAAGAACAGGTAACTCTTCCTGTAGGAAATTAAGATAAGATTCGCCTGTTAGTCGTTGTGGGAGGAAATATGGACCGATTAAATGATCATCAATTACCCCAAGCCATACATTTACGGAAAACTGATGCTGAAAATGAGCTTCAAAGATTCCATGGGGGTTTTCCTCAGCCCATAAGTGATTGTTATGGAAATTTCGTATACACTGTCGTCCAAAAGTAGCCTCGTCAGTAAACAAAACGGCATTTAAAAAATTAGGAATTTGAGCGATTTGATGATTAATCCATTGGCAAAAAAATAGGCGCGGAAAAAAGTCTCTAGGTAGTAGAGCTTGCACACGTTCAATATGAAACGGATACAATTGCTGTTCTTTAAGAATTTTAAATACAGTGAAGTTGCTTACATTCAATATGTTGGCAATTTTTCGAGTACTTGTTTCAGGTGACTCCGCAATTAACTCGAGAACTGCTTCTTCTAGTTGCACAGTTCGTACTTCTCGAGGGCGCCCACAGTCAACCGTTTGTTTCTTAAATGAACCATTTTCGCGCAAACGTTGATGAAGACGAGCAAATATTGTGTGATGAGGTACCCTACGTCCTGGATACAACTCAGCATACAATCGTCGAGCTTGCCGACCATTTCCATTACTTCGACCATAGACAAAATGCATGTCTGACAATTCCGCATTTGTAAAATTTTCCATTCTTTTCGATAAAAGAAAAATTAATTACTTATTAACACTAATGTTATAGCAAACTAAAAGCTTAATAAATTAATAATGACGAAACGCTAATTTGACATTTCTTAAAAATATTCGTATTTAACAGACAAATGTTGACAGTAGCCTACTAAGTAATGTATTAAAGAAATAAAAAATACGCGTTAAGATGTTTTATTTTTTGCATCAAAACGGCGCCCCATACGAAGAAAAGGCAAGCGAGATTTTTTGTCACAAATTGAATGAGGAATTCAAAAATGATTTTAATTTGTAATATCTCAGTGGCGTCCCATTTTTTTCTTTAAAAAAATTGAGATTATTACCCGTACGCGCGCAACATAAAATGAACATGAAATGAACATAAAATTCTTAATTGCGTGTCAAAAAATGCGCAATAACTACCTCTCAAAACCCATCAAATTTCATTTGCACATCTCGACTGGTTTCAGAGCAATAAATTAAATCGTCAGTTTTTAAGAAAAGCGTTGACACCCCGTATCTCGGAAAATGAATCATTTGCGGACATATAAGCAAACTGCCATTATTTTCTCATGTAGAATCACCCCCTAAAATTTGTCGCACTTATTTACTAACACCCTGTATAAGAAGTTTGGAGAGAGTATGTATCAATAAAAGTTTTGCCTACGGGCACTCTAACCAAGTTTTAGCTTTAGGAAGTTATGAATTAGATTTTTCTCATTTATTGACTGCTTTATTTAAAGCATTATTATTTATATGTGCCGAATTTTCATGCAGCTATCTTATCTTTTCGCTCATTTTATTAGTGTTAAAATGTGCAAAAAGAAAAATACACAATAAAGCATCAAGCAAGTGAATAAATATAAATATAAAATACTATAAAGCAAACAAAAAAAAATAGATAAAATTCTATTAAAATAGTAAATAGTAATAATTACACAGTCCCATAAAAAAGTGTGATATACCCGGTCAGTTCTGCTAAAAACTAAGTTTTAAACTCAAAACACTTATGTTAAGCATATACAGGGTGTTCCAATTAAAACTTCCCACCTGGAAAATATCGGAATTAAAAAAAAACCTGAGACACGTCAATTTTGTATGCAAAGCGCAAATGGCTCCATCTGTAGTGCTGACTCCCAACTGTTCCATTCAAATGGCTACAGTAGGAAGCGACCTGCTATATTGCCAGGTACTTTTGTTGCACGACTTCCACACACAGAGGGCGAAACACAGTGTTTTAATTGCCAGTGTTGCGAGAAACAACTACTACGAGGGCTATATGCCCCGACCGGCATTGAATTATACTCGCAACACCTAGTGCAACCGCTAGGGTCGTTCGTCGAACAGACCTCATCGATTCAAACGGATCGCGAATTTGGATTCAACCACTTCAAAAACGTATAGATATGTGAGTTTGCTTTGTTGGCAATTGACTCTACACTTGACCTAGAACTGATCTTAACTCAGACCTGATCGGGTCAAACACTCACCGGATTAGGATTCAGCGGCCCCAAGAACGTATAGACTATTGGTTTACATTGTTGGTAATTGATTCTCTATATTTGACCTTGACCTGATCCTAATCCAGAGTTAATCGGGTCAAATGGTCACAGAATTTGGATTCAGCGACCTCAAAAACGTACAGATATGTAGGTTTACTTTTAAGGCAATTGACACTCTACATTTGACCTTGATCCAGACCTGATCGGGTCAAACGGACACCGAATTCGGATTCAGCAACCTCAAAAACATGTAAGTTTTCTTTCGGTCCTCACACTTTTTTCCGCTGCATTTAACTGTTTACAATTTAATCCTTTAATTGTTTTTCATAAACCATTATAAAATTTTATACCCCAATAATAACTACCATTTCTGGTTTTCCAAGTCTCAAATACGAGTTTTATAAAATATTATTACTTCTGATATAGTTACAATGAATCTCGTGTCTCAAATAATTATATTTTTCTATATATGTTAATTGACATTGTAAAATGTATAGAGAAGGCAATACTAATATTGCGAGTTCAATGAATTTCTACCTGCGGTCGCTGAATATTTAAGTCCGACTTCTTACTGCTCTTACTGCGCTTACTCTTAGAGCAAATACATCTGAAATAGAGTGGATCTAAATTAAAATTGCATATATTATAGAGTGTTTAAGGTTGTGGTATTCAAAATGTCTTGTGTCACTTGATGATTGAAACTACGAAGGGGATATGCATTACGAGATTTATTTAAACATTTATGTAATTTATTAGTGTGATAATTCCGTAACAGTGTAGTATTTAAAAGTGACGCTATAGTATATTAAACCAGAAGGTTTGAAAACGACTCTTTGCACACGAGCGAGACATATTGGTCCACAAGTCGAGCGGATGTGCAAAGAGGTTTTCAAACGAGTTTTTTACGATACTTTTTATACGACTGCAAACAGAGACCACAAAAATCAAATTTTAATATAAATCGTTTTTATTACTAAAATTACCAACGCATTAACGAAATAAATTAAATACAACTTTTAATTTAACTCGTTTTTATTAAGAAAATTGCTAATGCATCAACAAAAGAAACTAATATTTAATATTTATAGTAACATTTGAACATTCCTTCAAGGTTACGCTGGGAAAAGCAGTATTATTGTGCACCTTGTTTACGGTAATGGAGAATATTTTTGGTGTCGTGTTTTTAGTGCAGTTTTGCAGCGTGCGGTCGTTGTTTTCTTGTTGTATTCCAGTAGACGATTGTTGTTCTGGTTCTGTGGCAGCAGAATATAGTGAAGACTTTATCTTTTTCGAAACTTCCATTTTATTTCTCAAACAGTCATCAACGTAGCCCTCGGCAACTGTACTGGATTTCCACCCTCCATGGCGTTTGAGGGCAAGCAGATTTGAGCCAGAATTGACTAAAATTGTGGCCGATGAACGCCGAAAACAATGTCCCGTGTAACTTTCTGGATTCTCTAGCATCAAAAACTTGGCGATTTCCCTAGCCATGTTTCCAATTTTGTTGATGCCAACGTTTTGGCTTGAACATTTTCCGTTTTGATAGTTTAAAAAAAACCTGCCTGTCTTCAGATTAGGAGGACGAAGAGCACAGTACTTTTTTAAGATAGTGTAAAGGTTTCCTGTAATTGTAAAACACCTTGGTACCTTTGTTTTTGTATTCTTCAGTTTAATCAGCATAGCACTGCCGAAATCTTTGGTGTCTTCTATTTTGAGATAACATAATTCCTCCCTTCGACATGCCCCAGATAGTCCAACTGCCACCACCGCCTTGATAAGTAAATATTTGTCGTCTGATGCTTTCGTCAAAAACCGGCAAAAATCATCTTCTGTGAGGATTTGGGACTTCTTTGGGACGTAGTTTTCGGATTTTCGTTTGATTAGCGCTTGCAACTTTTTATAGCTTCCAAGATCTATGTTGTGATTGGCACTTAACGTTGACTTGAGCATCGAAAAAATCGTCCACAACGTCGAAGATTTATATTTCTTAGATAGTTCTTCAAAATACACCATTACTGCGTTTTCTGAGAAAGTTTGGACATTTTTGGCTAGTCGCCAGTCCATAAATCGGCTTAACTCAGCTTCATACCTGCTTCTGGATTTTGTGGGCAGCAGTTCCGAACATATTTCGCTTGCTTTCTGTAAAATCTCTTCAGAATCACACATTTTCACACCCAAACTTCGGGAGTTCAACAATTTTTGAGGTATCTAATCAACAAAATGAAGGAGCCGTGACGGTTGCTATGAAACTCAGCCAACTTGAAACATTGCATAATTTGGGTGACAACATCAAACAAAAATCACAATCTGGAGACGCGTGTGCAAAGATGACATAACCGTCTGCAAAATGTTTAGCACACGGCGTGTGCAAAATACCGTTTTCAGAGCGTGTTTTCCGTGCGCAAAACCCCTTTTTGCAAAAGCTTTTACTGAATTAGCTTTTAGAGTATATTTAACACCTCTTAAGCTACCTCTCTGAGATATGTTGTATTATTATTATTGATGATGAGGCCCGTGGCTTTTTTACCGGGTGGGCAAGAAAGAAAAAAAAGGCGCCACAGGAAATTTTTTTTTAAATTTTCAGGGTCAAACGACTAAATGCAACTGGAAATTTTTAGTTGCATTTACAATACAGATATAGAAAAACTGATGTTTACAAGCAGGATTTTTATTAAGATTTTATAAAAAATAATACGCAAGTATTTGGTTATTTTATTAATCCGCTCTCAAATAATAAATAGGAATAAATTTCCCCCTCATTTTTTATTATGGAGATCTTCGCTAATAGCCCTACTATAACCGTAAATTAAAAAAATTCATTATTAATAATAATATCAGAACTTTAAAAATTGTATTCACAATAAAATTAAGTAACAGAAAAAAAAAACAAATCATATGTTTACCTAATATTTTCAAAAATTGTTCCTACTTGGTTTAAGAATATTGAAAAATGTGAAAAAATATAAAAACAAATTTTCATGAGGTAGCCAGTCAACTTATCTATTTACATATAAACCAACGCCGCCAGCTTTTCGTTTGCCTCCACTTTTAACAAAATATTTTAAAAATATAGTGATGTTTTTATAAAACAGGTTTATTCGTCCGTCTTTTAAATTTGCAAATTTACTTATATTTTTGTAACATGTAATATTTCTATAAAATTGGGGATCGGCACTAATACTTTGCAATAGTTCAACCTAAGTTTATGTTTTATTCGTAAAATATAATATTCATGCTATTAACAAAATATCACATAATAAAATGAAACCGGAAATGCCCTAAACTTTGTTATTTCATATGGAACACCCTGTATATTATTTTTGTTTTCAATTAATTCTGCTGAAGAAACTAACACTAAAATATATATTATGTCCTATACCTATCTTTCACAGTTTCCGAGAAAATCGCGCTTTAAAATGTGTCATTTATAAAATCCTTTTGAAAGAAAACAAACGAAGAAAGGGACAAAGTCATATGATATCTTTAACTTATTTTAGAATAGATGCAAATACGGCGTCTAAAAACAAAAGCCTGTTATAGCAACCATATTAAAATTAAGATTCCTAGGCACCTCTGATTTATGCATTGACTGATTATATCGTTTTCCATTTATGCATCGTTCAGTTGACATTTTTACATTAAACATTTAATATCTCAAAAACTCCGATCTTTGGGTATAGGGAAGTGTACATAAAAATGATTCGAATTTGTTTGTAGAATACGAATTCTCAATTAGTTGTAGGGCATTCCATTAAAATTATTGCAGTTACTTGCTATTAAAGATGACTTCCGGTATTTTCCGGATGTGCCGAAAGTGGGACATTTTTATGATATCAGACTTTAGTACTTCTAAAATAAGTTAAAGATATCATATGACTTTGTCCCTTTCTTCGTTTGTTTTTTTTTTCAAAAGGATTTTATAAATGACACATTTGACATTTTAAAGCGCGATTTTTGAGAATTGACGGTCAGTTGTTTTTATGATTAAATTTTGTATCAAATTCTATGATACGCATGCCCAAGCTAAGCTAAAGCCTGGGCAGTAATCTCGTGGTCACCCGGTATCTATTGGTGATTTCAACTTAGTACCAAAAACTTTTAAAAACGAAAAGAAACCAGGTTTACAACTGGGTTTCGTATTCATTTCATTGTTAAGTTCTACCTAATTTTTGGTTTCTTCTTACCTTAGTCTAGAAAGCACACTAAAGTATTGACAAGAAAACAATAAATTAAGAAAATATATTTATTGTTGCTTACAAAATATTTTAAAATTTGTAAGAAATTACATACTGTTCATGTGTTAATCGATATCACGCCAAATCTACCACTTTTAACCCTGACCCCTTCGATTTGGTTGAAACTTTTTTATTGTTTTTTACCCCATTGAAAACCTCTGAGAATTTTTTCAAATTTTTTCACCCAACTCAAAAAAGCTTTTTTTTTCATTCTCATTGTTTTTGGATATAGTTTTCGCAAAAAAATACAAAAAAAATATTCAAAACGATCTTCTATTTTTTTTAACTTTTAAAAAAAAAATCGAAATTTTTTCATGTTTACCACTTTCAATTATTTCTTTCATATATTCTTTTTCGATTTTGGGATTGAATATACATTTTCAAAAATTTTCAAAATGGTATGCGAAATAAGCTAAATTAAAAAAAAAATTTCAATCAATAAAAAAATAGAAAACGAAAAAACCACTGAAAAATTTTGAGGATTTATAAAAAAATTTCAGTTTTTTAAAAGAAAAAAAAAAAAAACAAAAATGGTAATCATCGAGAAATTTTCGGTTTTTTCGGAAATTGAAAAAAAAACTGAAGATAGGAAGTAGATAATTTTGATCTATTTTTTTTTCAAAAAATTCATTTAAAATAAAAAATTTTGAAAAAAAACGTCCCGATAACTCAATTTTTGAAAAAGTTATGGTTTTTAAAAAAATTGTTTTTTTTTTCAAAAATTCATAGCTTTTTTTGAGTGTGGTGAAAAAATTTGAAAAATATTCTCAGGGAGGTTGTTAATGGGGTAGAAAACAATGAAAAAGTTTCAGCCAATTCGAAAGGGGTCAGGGTTAAAAGTGGTCGATTTGGCGTAGAATGCCCCATATACAATAATTATTCTAACGCAATCCAAAACAGTATCACAATGTAGGAATTCAGAAACGGCAAGTTACAAAAAAACAGTTAATTTTGAAACTACTTGTAAATTGCATCTTATAAAAAATATTTATAAGCTTCAAAACTAATTCAAATATCAGTTTTAAAATCTCTTGAAAAGTAAACTTGTCACTTAATTAATTACACTTTCTCTTTTATTTGTCATAAAGTTGATTAAAAATTAAAGTTCATATATCTCAGTCCAACTGTAGCATTGTAGGCTAAAATCTAAACCAGTCTTCTAGGCGCTCAAGGCGTAATATTGTCGAGAATCCAGTCCATGTAGTACGCTATTTTAGTGTACACCCCAGGAAAATTTTCCAGACCACACTCTCTCGGTCCGAAAGACACGATTCCCTGCTGCACGTATCTAGTTTCTTCGCTTAGGTAACTTGCCACATGCAAGGGGCCGCCACTGTCTCCGGAGCAGGAATCTTGCCTCTTCTTTCCGCCCGCACAGAGCTGCTTATGAGTTAATTGTACGTTAGTGCTTTTCTTATAGGCGGTTTGGCATTGATCTCGGACTATTACGTCTATGGTTACCTTCTGCAGAATGGAACTGGTCCGACCTGTGGCAGATAACTGTTTTAGTGGATATAGCAGAACAGGTTCAGGATAATAACACTATGAAGTATCTTAAAAGGTTAAACGTACAGCTATTGCTTATAACTGGACACTTGTTTCAGTTTATTTACAATTTAACAGAGAGGTACAATAACAATCAAAAGGTTCTGTTACACATTAGTGACTCATTACACAGAGCAAAAAAATTTAACTTTTTTTTGGAAGCAAAAACTTGAATATACAGGGTGGTCCGTAAGTAATGGACCATAGAGACATACTAGATTTTTTACTTCAAAATATTACGATTGGAGCCAACATGCCTTAATAAAATGTTGATAACAAAAAAGATACAGGGTGTCAAAGTTGGAAATTAAAAATTGAATTTTCGTAATAATTATAATATTTTTGAGTGTATGAACGTGAAAATTTAGGGGTAGATGTTTCTGTATACGAGAAATCATAATTTGTTATCTATTTCGATGTATCTTCTAGAGGGCGCCACATACGCCGTGTTTATGACGTAAATACGAGCATAATTTTTTTATCCACAACGTTAACGCTTCTTTTTTTAAAAAATCTTAAACCTACATTATTTTCGTGAAAAAATGGTATACTTGTCATTAGCTCTAGAAATTGTCCGTTTTCAAGAAAAACGCATTTCAACAATCTGCTGCATGTTTCATTACAGGAAATTTTATCGTAGTGTGCGCTAATGAAAACATTAATTTTGACAATTAAACATTATCCCTTTGTACACATTAAAATACAAATTATCAAGTTGATAAATTTTATTTACAAAACCAGTTAAAGGAGAAATTTAATTAAACAAAACTATGATTTTATCAAGCGTTTAACAAGTAAAAAACTGAATATGTACCTAAGGAAAAATAGGAAATGTTTCAAAGTAAATTTTCAATATGTCCACCATTCACCTCGATGCACTTGTCCATACGATTTATGAAAGATCGTCTAATATTAAATAATACCATTGGATCAAAAAAAGTTGAGGCATTACTAATTTCTTGCCAAAGTTGGACGCGAGTATTTATAGTGTTTTTATAAACAATTTCCTTCATTGTGCCCCATACACCAAAATCTAAAGGGTTGAAGTCTGGACTACGTGGCGGCCAAGGAAATATACTACCACGGCCAATCCAACGTTCAGGAAAGTGTTGGTTTAGATATGTTCTTACTTGATGAGTAAAATGTGGCGGAGCGCCATCTTGCATGAACCACATATTTTGCCTCAAATTCAGTGGTAACGCATCCAATAGATCAACAAAGCTATTTTCTAAAAAATTTAAATAACTTGTACCATTTAAATTTCCTGGCAACTCATATGGACCTAGAAAATGGTTTCCAATGATCCCACACCAAACATTAATCTTAAATTCATGTTGAAAGTGCCGTTCTCGAGTTACATGAGGATTTTGAACTTCCCAACAATGCTTATTTCTTAAATTGAAAATACCTCGGCGAGTAAATGTCGCTTCATCTGTAAACAATATTCTGTTGACAAATGTATAGTCAGTATTCTGCTTGTTCCGAATATCACTTGCAAATTGATATCTTGAAGGAAGATCGACAGGTAATAAATTTTGAACTGGTGTAAAATGATATGGATGATATTTTTCTTCATGTAATGTCTTTAAAATTGATGTTTTATTAATTCCCGTGGCTGCAGCTAATCGTCTTGAACTAGTTTGTGGATCATCTGCAATGCGAATTAGTATTTCGTCTTCCTGGTCAGGCGTAATCATTTTTGGTCGACCTAAATTATCACGTTTAGGACGAAATGAACCACTTTCGCCTAAGTTTCTGAATAGATTTTGAAACAGTCGTTTACCAGGTTGCAATCTGTTTGGAAATCTTCGGCAATATTCACGTTGCGCAGCACGTCCATTGAAATTTTGTTGACAATAAACAACCGTCATATCTCTCATTTCCAAATTCGAGAAATTATTATGTCTCGGCATAATTCGTTATTTTCTTTTAAATACTTAATTGATTTTTACCAAAAATTAATAAATACAATTTGAAATAATTGCTAACTGTCACAATGATTTTTTCTAATTGTCAAAACTGTCTTGGCATTGTCGCACACTACGATAAAATTTCCTGTAATGAAACATGCAGCAGATTGTTGAAATGCGTTTTTCTTGAAAACGGACAATTTCTAGAGCTAATGACAAGTATACCATTTTTTCACGAAAATAATGTAGGTTTAAGATTTTTAAAAAAAAGAAGCGTTAACGTTGTGGATAAAAAAATTATGCTCGTATTTACGTCATAAACACGGCGTATGTGGCGCCCTCTAGAAGATACATCGAAATAGATAACAAATTATGATTTCTCGTATACAGAAACATCTACCCCTAAATTTTCACGTTCATACACTCAAAAATATTATAATTATTACGAAAATTCAATTTTTAATTTCCAACTTTGACACCCTGTATCTTTTTTGTTATCAACATTTTATTAAGGCATATTGGCTCCAATCGTAATATTTTGAAGTAAAAAATCTAGTATGTGTCTATGGACCATTACTTACGGACCACCCTGTATATTTCCGAAGGATTTAGGTGCGCTGAATCCGAATCTGGCCGCAGAATTGCTCTATCACGTCAGGTTTTTGAGATATCCTAATATCCATATTTGAGGTTATGTAGTAATGCCATCTATTCTTTTTCAAAAAACTAATACATTGAATCTAAAAGTACAATGTTCCCTCCTTCGAATGCCGTTGAGTTTGCTCAAATATATATTTTTTTTCGTTGAGAAATCACATGTTGAAATTTTTAAGTTTCTCAGTTTCTTAATATGCGAAAAACTACTAAGGATCCCTTAGACATCAAGCAGTCGATTGCAATTTAGAAACTTCATACCCATACGGTTTGTGGGTTTGGAGGTGGTGGGCTTGGGGTTTGTAAGTTTGGAGTTTGTAGGTTCGGGTTTTTGTGGGATTGGGGTTTGTGGGTTTAGGGATTGTGGGTTTGGGGTTTGTGGGTTTGTGGATTTAGAGTTTGTAAGTTTGAGTTCGCATGTATTGAAGGTTTCTGAATATGAAGTTTTTGAACTGCAATCAACTGTTTGACGTCTAAGGAATCCTTAGTAGATTTTCACATATTAAAAAACTGATAAACTTAGAAATTTCAACATGTGATATCTCAACGAAAAAAAAAAGATATTTGAGCAAACTTAACGGCATTCGAAAGAGGGAGCCTTGTACTTTTAAATTATATGTATTCTTTTGAAAAAGAATAGGTGGCATTACTACATAACCTCAACTATGACGAAAAACAGTATTTTTGCACTTTTAGGTTAGGATATCTCAAAAACCTGACGTGATAGAGCAATTCTGCTGTCAGATTCGAATTCAGCGCACCAAAATCCTTCAAGAATGTACATTAGTGTGTCTGCTTCTTGACCCTTGTTGACCTGTGAATTAGTTATTTTTTAGATTTTTAGGTCGTTTAGATTGGTTGCATTGTTTCGATTGTGTTAGATTGATTAAATTGTCTTTACAAAGTATGTTTTTACTGTGTCAATTCTGTTTGCAGTAAAATTGTTAAATTTAAAATTGTAATTGCACTGTTTCCTTTGAAGTCATATTTTTACAGATATTAGCAAGGTATGCTTTTTTTAAGCAGAATAGTTGGGTGAAAAGACATACGGTGATACAAAAAAGTTTTGGCAATTTAAATGCGTTCTAATGGTAGCGTGTGGCGCTCTCTAGAAGCTACAACGAAATCGTCGACAAATTCGAATTTGTGTAGTGATACTATTACGTGTAGGAGAGTACAAAAATAAAGATCAGTAGTTTACAACAGATTGATCCCCTTATCCACCTTCCCCAAGAAGCCTGACCGCCCTCTGCGTTAGGAGGAAATAAAAGCCATCATGACTTCCCCATTAATTTTCGTCGTAGAATCTAGTGGTAGAATTTGTCCCATTTTTTAACGGACATCCTGTATAACTGACTTTGCTGAGGTATATTTTTGTTATTTAAAAAACTACATACGGCAACTATGTATGTTTCAAACTTTAACAACTAACAATAAGAAGAAAGAAAATAAATCTTATACGCTTTCAAATCTGAATTAATTTAGTATTGAAAAATGTCCTTTTCAGCATTGTTTGAATTTTAGAACGGAAGATCCTGGTTAACAGAAAACACATATTTTATACCCGCTGATAACAACCCTAAAGTACTTATGGGCTTTTTCGCTGGGGAAATGGTTCCTGAAATAGAACAAGAATCCAATGAAGTTCTTTCGGCTGGTTGCATGTACATGTTTAGAAAATTCCTGGGTAAAACACATAACAATATAACCGACCCAGACGATATAATTAAGTAAGTTAGTTTTTATATAAATATTTAATAAAGGAACAAAAGAAACAAAAATAATTTGCCATTGTATTCAATAAAATATTTTCACATAACTATTACTATAATTTTTTTTTATTTATAAATAATATAATATATAATTAAGTTAATTCAAATCAAGTCTATTCTCATCTAATGAAATCTTGTGCTTTTTGACACCAATATAGTAAGCTTGGGTGTTTACTAGATCTGATATTGCAGTGTAATTCAATACTAGATTCGCAGGTCCTATAATGTTATTAGTAATTAGTCTTTGCATACCTAGATGTTGTTTCTTGCATACCTAGATGTTGATGTTAAAGAGCTTATAGGACTTCATCAGATAACAATTTTAGAAAAATTTTTATGTTAAAGCAAAAATACAAATATGGAAAATGTGTAATTTTCTGTTAACAGCCTTTTAATTTTATGAATACCATTTTTTAACAGTAGCTAAACTGCAGAATTCAAATTTTTTTCTAATTTTCAAAATTTTTGAATAATTAACTTGTTTAATGAAAATTTCGAAAAGGTAATTGTTAAAAAAAATTAGGTATATTCTTTAAATTTTAATAAAGCAGGTTTAGAATCATATAGTGGCTTAAAGCAGTTCTGGAATGTTAAGTATGCACACATTTTTTCCGTTGTTCATAAAACTCCTCCTTTCAGATCGATGTGGTACAGCAATCCCCATTTTCGTGGAACATACTCCTACGATTCTGCCAAAAACACCGAACAAGGATTACAGAATAAATTAGCAGCACCCTTGTTACGTAAAAATGGAGATCCAGCCATACAATTTGCTGGAGAAGCAACTCATCCACATCACTTCTCCACTGTCCATGGTGCCATCGAATCTGGATACAGGGAAGCCGACAGATTGATACATTATTACGCCCAACATTAGGCATATTGCTCTTTTCATTGATGTATGTACATATTTTTACAATTAACAGCAATTAAACAACTTCTTCTTTAATCTTGATACTGTTTATTTTCTTTTCGAATACACTATCATTTACGACCTTATTTTGTACATGACATTTTATTCAATTTCTATTTTTATACATAACAATCAATATTAACTAAAAGAAAGAAAACGTTATTAAACGATTTATTTTTCTTTTCATTTTCTTTATAAAAACAAATACATATAATTTTTAATTCCTCTAACTCTCCCATTTCTAATCCTAAGTTTTTGATACCTACTAAATTGCAATTGTCTTAATCCCTTTGTTGACATATCAGCTAATTGACAAATAGCATGGTCACATACATCAAGATAGAACAACAACAAAGATCTTTTTGTCGTGGTGCCAACCAAAGTTTCCCTCAATTTCGGTGTAATAGATTCTGATTATATTTTTATTTTGGAATTGGTCACCAAAAGTTTTAATAAAAAATACCTGACCTCAGTTAAAGATGCCAAGGAAAGTCTTCGACTTCAACTGATGACTCCCATATTCAGAAAGTCAAAGGTCTGGTGTGTACATCGTCGACAGACTGTCAGAGAAATTGCAAAACAGGTTAGTATCTCATTTGGTCATGTCATGAAAATTTGACTGAAAAATTGAACATGCATGGAGCTGCAGCAAAATTTATTCCCCGTTTGATGACCGAACAACAGAAAGAAAAGCCTGTGGACGTTTGTCAGCAACTCCTTGATCATTCCAGTGAGTTTAAGGAACCTTTGTCTANTTTCTATAGAGTTGAAACAACCCAATATTCGTTATAGGCCTGTAGTTAACCCTGGTAGTTAGATTGTCACTTGCACTTGTTAAAAGGGAATTAATCATAATTAGAATACTTGAGTGGTCAGAAATATTAGCGTCATAAACATGAGTAGAAAAGGCATTGCAGTCAAGATTTGTAAAAATATTGTCAAGACAGGATTTACCCCTGGTACATGCAGTGATCGTTTTACTTAAGCCGAATGAGAGACACAAATTTATAAGGAGGTTAGACTCCTTGTCATTCAAATTAAACTTTACATTAAAGTCTCCAGTCAGTATAATAATTTTCCTCATATTGAGTTTATGCAAAATTAAACTAACTAAACTAATTAAACTAACTAAATTAAATTAAACTTAAATTTACTTTACATTCTTCGAAAAACTCAATGTCGTAATTTTTTTTTTCATGTATTGAAATCTTAATAGTCCAAGAATCTCATGAACGCTGCGTATTATCGAAAAAAAATCAAGGGACCTTTTAGATTGCTTTTGTATGGTAGTATTTAAATTTACTTTACATTCTTCGAAAAACTCAATGGCGTACTTTTTTTTGAAAAAGGGGCCACGCATCCCCCCTTTGCACGCCATTGGCTAATGCGATAGGACTAATATTCTGTTAATTATGAGAACCCCCAATACACATAATGTGTACCAAGTTAAAATCCAATCTACTCGTGGATAGCCGAGATATGTCAAAAAGTGTTTATTTTTTTTAAAGCTTCAACGCCCTGTATCTTCAAAACAAAGACTTTCATAACAAAATTTTATAGAGCAAACTACACTTAATTTTTGATAGGGAATACATTCCTGCATTTTCCAAATTTAAAGTGAAAACAAGTGAAAAATAGGTTTGGTATAGGCAGGTTGTTCTTTTAACATTTGCTTTCGGTAGAAATATCAAAAAGCAAATATTTTTTTAAACGTTTTATATTCTTATTGCATGCTGTTAAAATGCACCATATCAGAGAAAAATGGATTTTAATTTTTTAATGTAGCCATCAGTTACAGTCACCTTTTTTAGTCATTTAGCGGAACGGAATTAAATATTTTTTTACGATTTAGACCAACTTAACTGCATTTAAAAGTCGACACCAATGGGATAAGGGAAAGTTTTTCATCGAAATTTTGCCATATTTCTAATGCGCATAGTCATTTTTCATCGTATCAAGACGTTTTTTTTTCATTTTGTAGGTAAATATCTGTCCTTTAAGGAAAAAATCTACGCAAAATGGATGCGAGTCGATACCGCATCTCCATGTTCTGATGAATCCCAAGCATTTTTTTCTTAAAAAGTTTGATTGTTTGGCGCATTTCCTGAATCGCCCAGAATTTTTTTCGAAAATAGCACATAGACCATCGCAATGTGCACTTTCTAACAAGCAAAATGAAAAAAAATCAAGTCTCTATAATTAATTTTTCTCTGGATCGGTGCATTTTAGCGATATGCAACAAGTATTCATATTCAGCTATCGTAAAAACTCCCCCATACACAATTTAATTAAGATATCTACACTTGTAGCTTTATTCAACTAAAACTGATTTGTTCCAAACCCATTAATCTGAAGTAAAACTTACCAACACTTAAATTCATTGTGCTGACTTTCAGCAGCGCAATGTCATTACTTATGACTGATATATTAAAGTTTGGATGGGGGATGACCTTCTCGATGGCCAAGTCCTGCACTGGATCTGCACACCTGGTGCTACCATCTTCTAAGGTTTCGCAGTCCGTTTTGGTAAGGATGTTGTGTTCTCCTACACGAACGCCCAGTCTGAGCGAACAAACAAGAGAATGTTTAATTTTAGTATGCGTTCGTACATTTAGATATTACACAAATGGAGAAGATGCGATTAAGAAAATATTAGGGGCATTGGGTCAAGGTCAACTACCTAATAAATGTGAGAGAATATACAATTGTCACTTGGTGGGCCAGATCTACAGTATCTCCATTATGAAATTTTATTGATGCCTATATTATCTTGCTGTCAAAAAATTTAGTTTCGCTTTCTCTATGTTCTATTTCTCATCAAAAAGGATTCATATTTTTACCTATTTAATGCTATCGAGGCCCAACAAGAAAGAAATATTAATTTAAAGACAATTTAAAAAACAAATTTTTAATAACTTACAGTGGTTCCTTCAAATTAGACACGCAGTGTGCCGCAGTCAAGATCCATTTCTTGTTTATGATTGTTCCTCCACATCTAAACTGAGGACCATTTTCTGTAACAGAAAAAATGTAACATTAAATCGTTGATCGCTGTTTATTAGAGTTTATCATTAATTCAATCCTTCAAAATTCAAATTCGAATTCAAATATCTTCCAAAATTATATTTTTTTTATTCAAGGTCCCTCTTTATTAGAGTTACAATTTAAGGTGCTCGTCTATTTCTGAGAAATTATTATTTAAGGATAGGTACATTTTTTTTAAATAACCCATTAAAACATTAATAGATAAAATGCTAACTAGTAGCAGTAATTTTAAACTAGCGATATATTTTTTTATATTTACAAATATCTACAGGGTGTACCAGAAAACAGTGAGTCATACGTAACCATAGATGCCTAAGATAAAAACAATTCAAGTCAACTTTTCTTAATCCAAAAATACTTTGTTTAAAAGTTACAATTACAGTACATTGCTCTGCTAGGCCATTTATTGACAACAAATTTATTGCCAGGTCGCTCAGTGCGGCTGTGTTTGTGCCGAGTTTGCCCGTAAAGACTATACTATAAAATAAAAAATACAGAATACTTTTATGAAACTGTTAACATATAAACTAATCATAATGTTTGCATGGATGCCCATGCATTTTATAATTTAGATGGATTTTCATGTTCTATCCTTGTTTTACTAAACGTGAGATTTCTTGAATATAAAACGCCGGACATTATAAAAAAAAACAATTTTAAGTCAGAGTTTAGCATTCTGTACCCATTAAATGAAGCATTTTTGGACTAAGTTGACTTAAATTGAATTATTTTTGTCTTAGGAGTTCATAGTTACTTAAGATCACTATTTTTTGGGACACTTTTACTCTTTACTTGTGTTGTATGACAGAAGAGCCATCCAGGGGAACTCATTCAAAGAAGCATTTTGTCCGTTTATAATTTTCTGATCTGAAGGTATATATCCGCAATCCTTTGGCAACAAATTGTAATTCCTGTGGTTGGAAACATCCGGAGGTTGAGGTTCCGTATTTTGTAGACTTTCTGGTGGAATTTTATCATCAATTTTGATGGGCGTATCCGGGCAACATACTTTAACTGTGTTCGCCTCGTAGCTACAAGTGTACGAATTGAGTTTCTTCTTAACTGGCTCTGATAAAGGTTTGGGTGCTCTGGCAAGGAAATCTATGATGGGTTTGCATTGTTTTATCCCTATGCAGTCGCCTGAAGCTCCGTCTGGAGTAAAGCATCCTTCATCGTCAACGACCCATTCTGGAAAAAAATAATAAAGGTGGTTTTCTACTAATATGTTAGTCAGAGTTTGATTTTATTTACTTTTGTCTATTTATATTTTATACCATACATGATGTATTTTTTTATTTCTCTGCGTTTTTCAATGGAGAATCTTTGGTTAGGTAAAACTATTTTCTCAAATAAATAAAGAAAAAAGAGACATTCAGAAGGTTAGATAAATCTGGATTCATGGTATTATATCTGGTTTCCAATGACTCAAAATTAAATCGAACTAGTAGATCATTTTGATAATAACAACTCTAGGAGGATAAGATCCATGATATAAAACTGATTTCTTTTAAATTGCCTTTGAACCGATTCTAGTTTTAACAACGAACGAGGTAAGTCGGATACCATATAATTGAATCATATTTGATTTTAGACCTAACAAGAACACAAAACAGAAATTATAAAAGTCCTTGAAGTTGCAATATAACATAAAACTACTAACATTATTACCAGAGTAGTAGTAATGGATGGTAAAATTAATTTTGTTTTGGACGATTTATCTCGTACCATGAAGATATTCTTCCTGAACTGGTTTGAGAATAAAGTTTAAAATTGTCAGCAACTAACAAATGTTCAAAGTAATCACTTCAGGAAGGTCGTTAATAAAAATTAAACATAATATGGCACCTAAATTGAAACCTTGTGGAATGCCCGATATACGAGAAAAAGACCTCGAAACGAAATTTTTATATATGACAATAAATTGTCTGTCAATATTATTGCCAATTCCTTTCGGAAGTCTCAATAAGTAACGCTCTGTTTCTCTACTCCCGAAAATCTGAGAAATATACTGCGAAAAATATTAAATTAGCCGCTGTTGTCTTTCTCTGCACGAGTCCATGTTGACGTGACAAAATATGCTACCTCATGCACAATTAAAAAATACCTCTATAATTAGATACGTCATTGTGATTTCCATTTTTCGGTGTAGAAGAAATGTTTTTTTTTCACAAGACGCGAATGCAGATTGCTTAAGATATGATTAAATATACAATAGCTCCACAAAAGTTTGCGCAAGATCTATGACAACAAAACTAGGAATTCCGTCTGCATCCATTGCAAAAGTGTCGTTTGATCGCTTCAGATTTTGTGGAACATTTCTATACAAAATATTTTGTAATTGTGGTCCTAAATTGTTGGAAACTAGTAAGTTTTTAAATTGTTTATAAGTATACTACACTTAAAAATGTATTTTTAAAAATCTTTCAACATATTCTAAATTTATTCAAGTAAGT
The DNA here is from genome assembly GCF_000390285.2 of Anoplophora glabripennis. NCBI lineage: Eukaryota > Metazoa > Arthropoda > Insecta > Coleoptera > Cerambycidae > Anoplophora > Anoplophora glabripennis. The sequence continues at coordinate 277,903 of NW_019416258.1, read as the reverse complement.
AAAAAACCTTAATTTAAATAAAAAACTCGAAAACTGATCGGATAAAATATAATTTTTCTAAATTACACTTATGGAATTCTTAGCGAAAGTACCTCCCAGTGTCTGAAATGATTGACAGATTTGTATATGAATTCAGGGAACTTTTGCTTTAGTTAAATAATTTTATATTATTTCAAGTTATCTATCTGCATTAAACATCTAGTCCAGTTCAATAGATATGGACCATATCTATTAGAGGTGGAAAGAAAATAAACAAATAAAACCTTGACACCTACACACTTCAATCTTAGATTTATGTTTATGATATTACTTTGCTAATTGTTTTGCTACGAAACTATCATACATAAATGATAAGTTTGAAGTATGTTCCCATTCCAGCAACAATTTCAGTGGGAAATAATTACATGTAATTATTGAAGGAGGTTCCTTTTTGTTGGGATTTCCTCTAAAGGTTAGTCATTGAGGTTACCAAATTTGTAAGCAATCCTTAAGATTCTATTATTTATGCTGCTTTTTAAAATTATAAAACTGATAAAATAGATACATGTCTATTGTTCTCGACTGATATGTATGTGTATTTCTAGAAATAGGTTGATAAATTCTGTTTACTGATATATTAACTTGACCCATAATTACCACAATTGATAGCTATTCATTTTACGTTACGATGAGACTTAATTTTGGTGAAGATTTTGTTTTCATTATATATTACCATGTGAACAACATATTAACATAAATAAATTTGTAATTATTATACGAATTAATTGTTTCTCCGAAAAGTAAAAATCTTGTGAGGCTGTGAGTAAAAAAAGGAGATGTTTCTTTTCTGGCGTGTGTAAACACGAATCAATAAAAATATAAAATGTAAAATGTAAATGATGACTTTTATTCAAAGCATTTAACAATAAGTTTCCATGAAGGTAATAAATTTACAAATGTCTATCAATACCAGTTACATGATTTATGAAAGTTCCTCCGATTCTAAGAACATCAGTGTTGATGAAAAGAACTGACAAATACTTATACGTTTTCAACTTATTATCATTTGCAGGATGAGGATATCTATAAGTCTAAATATAGATTTCACCACACCAATACAAAACGCAGAGACAGTTGAATGGTATTTATGTCCTCTTTTTTAAGTTGAGATGGATATTTTTACACCTTTTTGTCCTTCAGGTACGGAAAAATTCCAGAATATTTATTTAAAGCTAAAATCAATTAGTGCTTCAAAAAATTCTCGATAGTGGCAGATGTATTGCTTTACATACAGTGTGTTTCGATATACTAGATAGGTAGGTGTACAAGTTTCAAAAATAAGTAAAAAAAAACAATACATTTCTAAAACTAGTACCTATAATCCTTTAGAAAATTAATTTAAAAAAAAACAGTTGACTGTCGCACATGTGATGTAAGTTACATATAATCTTTTGAAACAAAACACCCTATATTTTTTATACATTTAAAATCTGTACGATTTTTCTGAATGAAAAAATATATCCCCTTGTACGGGGACGTTAGGGCTTTTATCACTATAGTCTGTTTGGAAATGAAAGAGAGTAATAAAACCCCGAGATAAGAACCGGCCATGGGCGTGGTAATATTTCGTTTCAGGTAATTGTCGGGTAATACTAATGCTAACAGGTAATGGGTGTACATTAGTCTATTTTACTGGATACATCAAACGGCAGGAGCCAGTGTATTATGACAGATCAATCCAGTGCTAGTGCAGTAGAGTAAAATTCGACATGCGTTTAGTGACTATTGTGCCAGTGGATATAATATTGTTTGGGTAAAATGTCGAGCTTATCAGATTACGTACCTTCTAAACGCGTGAAAAGATGTGCGCTGTCTCAGAATGAGAAGATTATTATTTAAATGTATTTAATGCATTGAAACACCAAAATCCTACCAACAGTGTTGACGACATCGTGGAAAAGTGTTCCAAAATGACAGGGATTGGAAAATCGACTATATACAGACTTTTAAAGGAAACAAAAAATGAACAAGATACTGTAAATCCCCCAAAATCTTCTACAGGGAGGTCAAAAGTCGTTATAAATGATTTCTTCAAAAATGTCATTCGCAGAAAAGTACACTCATTTTATTTTAAAAAAGAAATACCAACACTAAACAAAATTTCACGCGAACTTTCAGAGGACAACGATTTGCCAAAAATCAGTAGAAGCAAATTATGGGCCGTCTTACGAGAGTTGAATTTTTGCTGGGAAAAGCAGAACAGGAAGTCAGTTCTTATCGATAAAGATGAAATTATTTGTTGGCGAAGATCCTACTTAAGATCAATTAGAAAATTCCGTGACGAAGGGAGGAATATTTATTATCTAGACGAAACTTGGATCAACGAGGGATATACTGTAACAAAAGTATGGCAAGATAAAAATGTAAAAAGTTTTCGACAAGCATTTTTGGATGGACTTTCAATAGGGTTCAAGGCACCTTCAGGTAAAGGGCGAAGATTAATAGTGACACATATAGGTAGTGCCAGTGGTTTTGTAGATGGCGGTTTACTTTTATTTGAGTCTAAAAATACAGGTGACTATCAAGAAGACATGAACGCAGACGTTTTCGAAGAGTATTTTACACAGATCTTATTCCTCCGGGGTGTGTACTTGTAATGGATAATGACAATTCACCACTGCCATTCACGGCAGACCGAGCGGACGCTTACAACTGCTTGGAGGAAAGCAGATATAATTCAATGGTTATCCGGAAAAAACATTTCTTTTGAAACAAATATGGCGAAAAAGGAACTTTTGACACTTGTCAATCTTAATAAAGATCAGAAAAAATATGTTATCGATGAAATGGCAAGAAATCGCCAAATAACGGTACTACGGTTACCACCTTATCACTGTGAACTTAACCCAATCGAATTAGTCTGGGCGCAGGTAAAAGGAGATGTAGCGCGAAATAATACGACGTTTAAATTAAGTGACGTGAAAATTTTGTTAAAAAATTCCTTGGAACGAGTAACTGCAGATAACTGGCAAAGATGTATACATCATGTACAAAAAGAAGAGGAGAAAATGTGGGAACTCGATAATTTAATTGACGTTACTGTGGAACCTATCGTTATCAATCTAGGAGACGAAGATAATTCATCAGAATATTCAGAGGATGAATTTTAATATACCTACTTTCTTATTTTCTTTATTGTACATTTATACAATACTACATTTACTCACTATAATTTGAATTTTCAAAATACATATATTTTTGTGTGGAATAAATGTCTATTCGTTAAATTTAAATAAATATTTTGATAATAATATATAATTTTATTTGAATTACTAAAAACCCTCTTAACCCGGTTATGATGCTTAAAGTAGCCTCATGTTTTGAAATGCTGTTTTTATATTGTTTACTTATGAGAGAAATGGACCGAGAAATTGAAGCGGCATAGACAAAGACGGATTGTCGGGGATTAAATTTTAGCTACCTGCTACAATTAAGTACAATCCGGTCACACAAAATTTTTTTAAAAGTATACCGATAATACATAATATAAAAATATTGAATATAAGCACAAGTACTACATTTATTTACGATTTGCATACATAATAAGCTTTTATTACTCTCTTTCATTTCTAAACAGACTATAAACAAATTTTACTCTAACATTCAAACATGAAAAATAGTATACAATAACTACGGTTAACCCGATATAGTGAATTTTTATCGATTTGACCTTAAAATGACCTTGAATCTGATTTGACAAGGTCAAACGGACATCGGATTCGTACTCAGCTACCCAAAAACATATAATAACCGGTTTGACCTTGAAATGGCCTTTAGCCTGACCTGCCAAGGTCAAACGGACCTCTTCTGGGTTACGATAATAGCAGTTTCTTAACAAGTCATTTGTTAGTAATTGAACAATTGGGAAATAAAATTGGTTTTCAGAGTAATTTTGATTATTTACAGTGAAAACGTGGTATTTTCATTGCAAATGTATTGCAGAATAATATGCATTTGTTCTATAATGAATCAAAAAAAGTGTTGCAAACAAATCCTATGTACTTTTAGCTGTAGAATTCGAATCTGCAATAAAAAATGGGAGTTCCTATTTAAGATTTCAAAATTACCCTCCTTTAAACCTAAAAGGGAGAGGGACTAGTTGTAGCACTAATGTATTTATCCCGCGAAATGATGAAATTTTGATTATTGGTATTTTTTTTCGTACAGTGCTTATTTTTCGAGATACTTGAAAGTTTCAGGTTAAAAGATACACCTGGTACATACATTACTTACAGTGTGTTCCGTTTTTCAGGTTAACACCTCTGAAAATGTGAGAAATCTGTGGACTTTACTCAAGCCAATTTTTTTTACAAATAGTACCCTGAAAGGAGGTTATATTCAACTAATCATTTTGTTGATGTAAAAAAAGCTTGGCCTACTACGATTTTTTAAAGGGGTCGTTTTTCCAGAAAGTAGTATTAGGCATTTTTTTATCAAAAATAATATTACCAGGCTATTCAACACGCATCAAAATACCCATATGCCAAATTTGAACGACAAATGTCTATTGAGTGTTTTTTTATGTGGTGCCAAACTTCGAAAAATCAGACAACTAAAAATTATAATAAGCAGGTCAAAGATTGCCATGAAAGTGAAAACAAGTACCAATCGGACAAAGGAAACATACAGACACTATTGATTGCGGCTACAATAAAAATAATAATTAACGTACAAAAAATGTACCTAAGTAATGGATTAAATATTAAGTTGTTAAACAAAAAATTGCAAAACAATCTAAAGTAAATTTTAGTTTTCTCGAACTATGGACTTTTACTTTTGAGGTTTTATAAAACAAGAAGTTTATAAAAATAGATCAAGGAATTTGGATGACCTAATGAATTGCATACGACAAGCTTGTGCAGGGATTACTCCACAACAGCTATGTAAATTATTTTTAAATTTAAGAAGAGGATTGGAAAAATGTGTTCGACTGGAAGGAGGTTTGGTGGAAAAAAAAATAAAACTTAATTTAGATTAATGTTTTGCAATTATTTTGATTAACAACTTAGTATTTATAATTCATTACATTTTTTGTAAGTTATTATTTTTACAATTAATAAATAATAATTAATTAATATAATTAAAAGTTAAATTTATAGTGCGTGTATTTTTTTCTTTGTCCGATTGGTTCTTGTTTTCACTTTTATGACAATCTTTGACCTGCTTATTATAATTTTTAGTTGTCTGATTTTTCGGAGTTTGGCACCACATAAAAAGCACTCCAAAGACATTTGTCGTTCAAATTTGGTGTATGGGTATTTTGATGGGTGTTGAATAGCCTGGTAATATTATATTAAAAAAAATGCCTAATACTACTTTCTGGAAAAACGACCCTTTTAAAAATCGTAGTAGGCCAGACTTTTGTCACATCAATAAAATGATTAGTAGGTATATAGAATATAACCTCTCATCAGGGTACTATTTGTAAAAAAATTGGCTTACTTTCTCACATTTCCAGAGGTGTTAACCTGAAAAACGGGACACACTGTATATTGATGATATTTGAAAATGATAATTTTAAATATTTTCTCTATTCCTACAAAAAGAGAAATTGTATTATAGAAAATTCTTGTTTATTCACTAACGCATGAAATTTTTTTATATTCATAAACGATTTAATATTTAATATATGCAAATCTATTTTGGTAGCAAGTAGTAGGCAGAAGCAAATTCAATAAAAACAAGTTATCTGTGTCCTACATTAAATACTACATTTGTTTCTTCAGTTTAGGTAATGATAATGAAATTAAATACAATATAACAAATATTTATGTGTACAAGTTACATTTGTTGGTTAATTGTACTATATGCATTTTATGTGAACATCCTCTATCATCAATCATTATAAATTGACTTATTCCAATTAAAAAAATGCAGCAACACAGCTTTTTTTGACTTTTGATACTTACGTGCCTTAACAACAAAATTCGAAATAAACACACACAGAACCAAACCTGTCACTAAACAGCGTATGCTCTTGCTATTTTGAGCCATGCTATCGAGCATATCGCGCCACACTTCTACGCAGACTGATCAGCCAGATTAAGCAAAGGAAATGTGGAGTTTCGACCATAGGAATTCAACATGACGCAGAATCGTACATTATTAATTCCTCGAAATGGATGAGATGATTGTTTATGTGTAATTTTATTTCCTAGTTTGTCAGATATTGGATATAGTATAAATTATTATTATTAAAATGGAGAAAGAGTGAGTAGTACAGCTATAGCTTTGTATAAATGCTTGACAGATAATTATAGCAAGTATTTCTTCGAATTTTAGATAGATCAGCTCTATAGTTATGTTGAGAAAACTTACTCAACTTGTCCGTTGTGTAATATCTATTTTGAATCAAAAATCAGATCAAAATTATAAATTTATTATTATTATTACACAATTTTCCAAAGCGTTTGAGATATCTGATGATGTTCTCCTTCAAAAACTGTGTAAATTTTCCTTTCAACCACCTACTTATCCAACAGATGTTTAATATCACGGTTTTAAGCCTGATGAACTTCTGGATTCATCTAATGTGCCTCAAGGTTTAATACTGGGACCACTGTTTATTTATAAATGATATCACTTGATCTTGATGTTTACTTCTTACTCTATGCTGATGGTATGAAATTGTGCTATACTGCTAACGACAGTTACGACTACGAATTGTTTAACTTTGAGCAAAACACAACATTGAAAACATTTTGTCATGTAATTATTATGTATAATTCTCAAATATTTAAAATGTGCTTTACTGTTTATTGTATAATACTCATCACAAATGTATCTCCATAAGATATTTTATTAAAAAATTTTTTTGACGGAACCACAAAACACATAGAGAACAAGTTTTATAAAGTTAACCTTGATCTACGTATATGCATTTGCATTAGGATAACCTGCATTAGGGTACTTCGTACATTTTTTTTTTCACTCCATTGACGAAATATTGTTCTAAACATTGGAAAATAAATTCTCACCAAATTTCAGCTCTTTCTCATAAATGACTAGATAAACAGTATAAATGTTTGTATTACTATCTTTTTTTCTGTTTTTACATTCTACTTTGCAGCGTTATATGTTAAAAATTATTTCATCAGCTATTCTATCATTATAAAATAATATAATGTACAAGAAACAATTATTTATCAATTTACAATCAAATATCAATATATGATAAATTTGATAAATAGGTACAAGAATATTTTAAGTATTCACACATTTGATTCTATTTATCTCGTGAACTAATAACTTTGCAGCTTAGATACAAAGAACCTTTTTTATAGCTAATTTAATTTCCTATAAAATTGTCATTTACGTTTTTGCTGTCTAGTTATTTATGAGAAAAATGTAAAAATCGATACAAATTAACTTTAAGATGTTTTAGCAGTGAAACCGTTCAAATCGCTAGATCCTGACTATGGGCACCTTCAAAGATTAAAGATTCTCCTATAATTATCATACAATAATACAATTAACATACAATAAAATAATGTGGAATGCAACCGATATACAGAAAATTTAAAACAAAACGTAGGTTTACGTGTTAAATGAATTGGAAAATTTTAAGATCAAATAGAATAAATAAATAAATAATAATCAATAAATTTTAAATTAAAGTAAAAATACGAGCTAATAATAAAATACATATGCCTTTTATCTACTTCTTCAATATGAGATTTCTTGTCTATATAAGAAAAAATCACATCCATTACGAATTTATTTTATTTCCAGTTGGAACAATTTAGTATGTCTGGAACAAATCATACCTAACCATCTATTCTAAAAAAGAGATAAAACCAGAAATAATAGTAATTACATTTTAATTAGAGAATTATACGGTACTTCATTATTTAATATTTAATGTATACTTTGGTAAGTAAACTATTAATTATTAGTTGGTTACGGGTCGATATTTTGTTAGAAAACATATGACATAGTCAGTTTTAATGTAATAAAAACACATATAATTATATCACAAATAATTATTTATTAATATTTTGTATTTCTCTAGAGAACATGTCACCTATTTGACTAGAATAATATTTTAATTATTACGTCTATATTAAGATAACGAAACATATACAGATACGCTTAATAATATTCAATAGCTACTTTAAACTAAGTACATATAGGTAAACAATATATTTTATTTATTATTTTCGTCTATGAATAAAACTTTACGGATGTAAAATTTGTGAAGGGTGATTTATTATTTTTGGTATATTGCTACTATGAATGTGGCAATAGTTTTATGTAATTCAATAATGATGATAAAAAGGCATAATTGTATACATTTTGATAATAAATATTTAGTAAATTCAATATCACATTTAGATTAGACCATAGTTGACACATTTTTAGAACACCTATACAGGATATAACATGAAGGTTTGCTTAAATTTTGACTTGTAATGTAATTTAACAAATTAAAAATTTCAAAAGATGCCTGATTTTATTTTCAGTAATTTAAAGCTTCAAACTCTAATCATGGTCAACTAGTTGACGAGATACAATATCTACAGGTATGGAAAGAGTCTGTACTAGGTAAAATAAAAATGCTTTATTCCTCCCTTTTCTGTTATTGAACGAACAGTTCAATAAATTACATTCATACCAACTTTTTGTTATTAAGATCAAAATAAAAAATAATAATACTGTGGGAGAGTCAATAATATAGACAGGCAGTTTTCTAAGACCTTGGACTGGCTTTTAAGACTTTAATGAACAGAGGGTCTTAAATCACTGATTTTCGACATACGGAATGTTGACAAAAAAAAATGTGATAAATACAATGTGTTTACTTGAGAGGATTTTAATAATAAGCATTTTCAATTTTTTAAACCGTTGAAATTGAAAAACGGTGCTTAAAATTAATAATAATCAAAATTGCTAAAACTTATTGAGAGGCTCTGGAACCGTCCCCTAGATAAAAAGAAGTAAATCAGTTCTCTTTTAGTTTCCATTGTGGTCTTTTGTTGTTTAAGATCAAAACAATAAACCAATGATTACCTAAGTGGTAATTTATTTTTCTGGACTTTTACTTGTAAGTGGGTTTTCTTTTTGTGAAAAGACTGAACACCTTTATATATACTCATAAACAGAGCCAGCCGAGCTATTGATGAAGTCAGCGGTAATAAAAATGTTTCTTCATATTATTGTGGTAAGTCGGTAGGTATAAAAAATGTTAGGTATATTTGTAAAATATATTCCTATCTATCGAGTTTTCGCATTTTTTACGAAATATTTGTTCTTCAAAGATCCTCTCTAAGTTTATAAACACCTATATATTTTTTATTTCCGACATACCGCATCGCGAGAACTAAAGGCTTTATACCCTGAATACATTAAAGCTTGTTGTCTCTAAATGATCCAAGGAACAACTCCTTGAAGTTACAACACAAACTTAGAATATATCCTGTTTAAAAATTTTTTTTTTCTAAAATTATTAATTTTTTGTAGATACAATACAATAAAATGTAAAGAAGAATGCTTAAAACTGTAAATATCTTGACAAAAGTGTTTAATATCTTGAGAATCGCTGTAATGGGGTGCAACAGCAACGTTACGAAAAACTTGTAAAGCTGATTTTTGTTAAAAAAACAATGGTTTTTAAAGCTTTGCATCCTTCAAAATTCAGATGTAAATTCCAGTTTTCTGTCAATTTATCATTGAAACTTGATACAGTACAGTGCTGTTCTGTTAAACATTTGACCAGAAACGTATAAAGTATAATTGAAATTATGATGGTTAAAGGGTTTCTAAGGTCAAATAAGTCCAAAGAAACTTTTGGCATAAATTTAGATAGGCTGCTTTCCAACAAAAGCCTTTATTTCTTTTTTTTAACACTGACATATCGTTTGAATCTAAATTTCATAAAAAACATATAATTATATTTCCAAAAACTAATTTTGTAGGAGAAAATATTTAAATATTGCTCTGAAATCTGATAATACAGGGCGATTTCACTTTAAATACAGAAACTGTATAAACTTTTTTCCCCTAGGGCGTAGTATTCAAGATACAGGGTGCCTCCAAAAAAATAATATTTTCTGTTATATCTTCATATTGCGCTGAACGATTTGAATGAATGTACAAAAGTTCGATTAATTAAGGAATATTGACATAACTGCATGTATAGAATACCATAAAATACAATGTTTATTTATCACTTTTTTGAACTTCTTTATGCTTAATTCTAAAAAATAATTAGCGTTGTAATAAATTTAAAATTCGATAAAATTCATATCGAGCAATGTGACAACAGCGCGGCGGTTTATTAACACGAGGTACTAAAATGTCTAGCAACCACCAATACGCAATTCAGTTGTTATCTGGATTCGACCGTGTCGGAGTGTTTTTTGTTTACCACTATTTCCTCTTCTTGAGGTGTTTTCCAGCGAGTGCGCGAAAATTGGATTCGAAGGTGTCGTGCGTACATCGACAATGGTGGTGGACATTTTGAGCATGTTGTAGTTTGTTTTGTACTTGTGCGTTTAAAAATTACTGAATTTTGCTTTTTGGTAAATACCTAAATAATTTTTAATACGTATGATTATTTGGAGGACGTGAATCTTTGGGTTTCTTTAATTACATATTTTTCAAATACGTAATTTGATTAAAAGTTAAGTTCCTGATTTAAAAGATTCATAATTACTAAAATTCGAGCTAAAATTTAAACACAACACTATCTTCGTACTAGAAAATCGATACATTTTATTTTATTTATCTAAAAACTGGAAAACAATTGTCTTGAAATTTACAAAATGTTCCACAATAATAGCTGTTTACATTTTTTCCGTAGGACAAGTCTGCCACCTGTACACGTGGTGTGTATCAGCAGGTCAAGCGCTGTTGTCACGTTGTGATGAAAGTCTCCAATATTAATACTTACTGTATTTTGAAAACTGCTAATATAATACACAACTTTCTTGTTCATTTATGAATACTTTATAAGTAATGGCAGTCAAACTTCTTACACTCTGTATAGAAGAAGATTCTTTACGAGGTTAAATTACTTTTTTTGACAGTTGAAACGCCTCAGACCTCTTCTAATACGATACAACAATTAGTTTTGTCTCAAATTTTATACGTAGAAAGCAAGTGCAAAGAGACTGCACTGTATTAAGTTTGAAGTTGTGTAATTAATTAAAAACTGCATTTCACTTCCATTCTTTAAAATATTGTAAAGTTCTTAGGAATCTCTCTTATTTTTATTTACATATTTGTTTTAATGAGAAAAATCAGTTTGTCGAAACGTCGCCGTATATTTTCTTAATAGCAACCAATAATTAAGGTTTCATGTTATCCAGAATCCAGTCCATGTAGTACGCTACTCGGGTGTAAACTCCTGGATATCCTTCCGTTCCGCAAAACCTGTGTCCGAAGGACACGATTCCCTGCTGGACGTATCTCGGCTCGCCGTTTACTGCCGCAGCCACTTGCATGGGGCCGCCACTGTCGCCAGGGCAGGAGTCCTTCTTGTTCTTCCCTCCGGCGCAGATCTGTTTGTAAGACAATTTCACTTTCTTTTCGGATTTGTAAACCTCAGAGCAACTCGTCAGGTTCATTATGGGTAAGTCGACTTTTTGGAGGACGTCAGCGTTTCGACCTGCAAAATGAAAATTAGTTAAATTTACAATTATCGTAATAGTACTAGTAACCAAATTGACCAAATTTATCTTGCTTTCTTGCGAGGTTTAGATGCACAGTGACAATGTTACCATACTAGCACTGCCCGTCTCAATCTACGGCCCTACTATTAAGGGTTCCTGTCTCTTATTGACCTACGAATCTCGCGGACAAGATGAGTTTCGTCGAGCTATAAAAATTAAAATATTATTCCAGTTTAGTCCACATTCGAGTGGGAGCAAATACAAAACAGCAAAGTAAAACGTAGACACCCAGAATCACATTGTTCATATTTTTAGAAGCTAATGTTCGGACTAACAAAGGACCCCGCACACATTTTATATGGAAAACGGTCTTCCGGTGAAATTTCCTAAAAATTTGGGAAATTGTTCGTTTTGTACTCCTGATCAAAAGTGTCAATGGGGTCGAAGCTCAAAATGCCCATCTTTAGGGTCTACGGCAATTTTAAGTGGCCAAAAACGGCAAAAATTCATTCAGCGTGTCTTCTCTTTCGCTTTATTTACATTCTTTCTCTAGAAATCCGCTTCAGTTATGAACTGCGAACTCTTGGAAAATCTTTGGCAACTCTTGGGAACTCTTTGAAAAAATGCATGAGAGTTCCGAGTTCATTGAAGGTTATTAAAACCACAAAATAATATTGAGACGGTGTGTATTAAATCTTGTATAATTGTGCATTCAAAAACCCTCTCACACAAATACATATACACACATATAATTAGACATGGACATATTCCTACATAAAATACTCACACGCATACAATTTAATGAAAACTTAAGGGACTGTACAAGCATTAAACATAATATTTAAAAAAAATTTGAATTTTTGCCGTTTTTGGCCACTAAAAATTGCCGTAGAGCCTAAAGATGGGCATTTTGAGCTTCGACCCCATTGACACTTTTGATCAGGGGTACAAAACGAACAATTTCCCAAATTTTTAGCAAATTTCACCGGAAGACCGTTTTCCATATAAAATGTGCGGGGTCCTTT